>NW_028301558.1:22952500-23150000 GCF_042242905.1 Orbicella faveolata
TGGTCCTGCAACTGTCAAGAGAACACTGACAGTTCGGAGACATCTTCTAGGGACTTGCCATTTAGAAGATTCCGTCTCTGTCATTAAGCCTTCTAACTCCATTAGAGAGTAGATCTGCTGTCTTGCCTTTGAAACAACATCATGAACTTCTGGGTTTTCAGTTATCAATTCATCAGTTGCGATAATTTCTTCAAAGTATTCAGGATTGATTTGAGGAAGGCGTATTTTTTCAAGCAATGATGAAAAATGCTTGACCCGTTCTAGGCGATTGTGCTCGACCCACTTTAGTAATAGTTCGTAGAGATCTTCTTCTCTCGTAATGACGATCTCGTCATTCATCAAGAGCTCTCCCAGATCCGAATGAGGCAACAGCAAAAACTCTTCAGATTTCGCAGCTTCCATAAAATTTTCTTCGATGAAAGTGTTTACCCGATGCAGTAGATCCTTACAATTGAATTTATCCGAGAGAGCTCGTATTCCCCAGCAATTCGTCAAGGTCAGCCGTTCTTGAATGAACCTGCAGCAAGCTTGGGTAACAGATTCAAGCAAGAGCAGACAAGAGCCACAGAAGACATCCTCCACGTTCTCTTCAGTTATCAGTATTTCGCCTTTGTAGATGAAATCAAGTAGAATCTCCATTCCAGTGGCAGTAATTTCTTTGACCGCAACTTTATCACTCGTAGTCGCCATATGCCCACTGAACATAGCCATGAAATAATCTGAGTTGGCGGCGAGCATATTTCGATGAGCAGGAAACTCTTTGCCCTCCACAACAAGGACTATGTCTGTTAAAACAGAATGCTCTCGCATTCGTGAGATTCTTTTTAGTATGTAAGTGTTGTGAGACTCATCTGCAAAACGCAGCGAATCCTCTTGTTTAAAAACTTCATCCAACGCCATGAACATTGAATTTTGCCTTCACTTTGTAAGTTTTTGCCCACGTCACAAAACCTGTCGATAACTTTGAGGCCACGAGAGAGCGAATTAAATTTGCATTTAACTTGTTAAGATATCTAAAAATCAGCGTGCTTTCCTTTCAATAGCTACGTAGTGTCTGGTTCTGGGTCTCCGAACACGTGATATATGTCGTCATATTCGTCCCCAGAGCCTCTAGTTTCTTTATTATACCTGAAGCACGTGGCCCTCGATACGTGACAAATCAGTGTGTCTTACTGCGGCTTTCACTGACACGCAAATTCTAAAGTAGCAATTGCCTTTGTCGCTGCCGTCAGTCACAATCACGACGACAACCAAAGATCCTTGGAAACAACAACCAAACAAAAAATAACAATTAACCAACCCCATGTCTTTTTGAACCCGTTGTAAGTAAACTTCTGTTAGTGAGAGGTCATCCAAGACGATAAGCTCAATTTCCAGCCGTTTTGCGCGATCACAAACCGGCTGGAAAATCGAGCCTAATAACACGATTGAGAGCATCGAAACACAAAACTGTTGATTGCGTAGAGTTCGCGGTCATTAAGAGGCGCAGTAATGTTTGCAAGACTGACAAGCCCGTAGAACGCGAGATGATTCAAAAGAAAGCTAAGTGCGAGACTACAAAATGAACTTTCTAGCGTTTTGCACGATTACATACAACCGCCTGTCCTGCAAGCGAGAGCCTGGAGGCTAGCTTTTAATCCTTGGAAAATGAACTCTCTGGCATAAACCAATTAACCTGGCGGTGTGTTCTTTATCAGTTGTGGAGAACAACGGTACCTCGTGCACTGAGGAGGGATTAAGTCAGAAATTGTCGTGCACAGTTATACTGACAAAATCACACATCACTTAACTGAACATCTGCGTATGCACCATTTCTGTGAAGCTCAGCCTGTTATCGAGCTGCGCGTGACAACAGGTGCAAACTAAACGTAACTTTTTTAACCGAATGGTAACTTGACGGCTGGCAGAATTTAAGGGAGTCATTCTTTTTGTGGAAATTGGCGTTTTTAATTCTGACAACCATAACAGGTATTTGTACCTAAGTACGAAGTTGAGACAATATATTATTATCATACCCTACCTACACAAGAAAACATTACACTAACAATACACCTGATGGATGTTAAGAAAATATTACGGAAAATGTACAAAAACACGAACTAGAAGCAAACTGTAGTCCATAGCCTGCTGAGATAGACTACGCTTGCACTTTAAGATCATTTATAACAGCGTGGCTTGTGGAGTTGCGGAAGTACTCATTATACGTTTAGAACTTTCTGAAAAATTCAAGAAATATTTCGCCCAAGTAATACTTAGGAGTCTGAAGATATTCCCTTATTGTCTGAAGGCGATTACAGTACTTTAAACAAGGGTTAATTTGGCACTAACACAGCAGAAGAAACATTCGCTGTCCTCATTTGGCTTATCACGCAACACTTCTGTCACGAAAAGTTTTGTGGTGAGCCAAGTAACGGCTGAAGTAGACTTCTACAATGTGAAACCGAGATATATTATTTCAGCAACGCTTTGTATAATAATAGAGATTTGGTTGTTTCTTTTTCCTGTTCCATAACAAATATAAGATCCTTAAGAACGACTCTCCGCATTCTTTGCCGAGGGACCTAGAAACAAGAGGAAAGTACAACGTCAGACTAAAAACAAAATGGCAAAGGGGAGTTGAGTCGGTTTTGTTACTGAGAACGTCACATAATGATTGTCTATAACACTGCGTCACGACCAACATAGCATCAGTGAAGATGACCCTGGGGCTTAACACCAGTTTCAATATCACTTCCTTGCATAGGAAGGTAGTCCAACACAGGTTTGCCTGCATGTCTTCTGTAAGGGTCAGTTCGTTGCTTTCAATATTATCCTTGGGTGGAGACGAGCTAGGGCTTCAACAGGATCACTCAATTCAGAGCCCAAAGACATGACGCCACCACACCTCTCGTCCGTAAAACAGACTGAAGTAAAGTATTTCTGTCTCACCTGTTGTCGTGTATCTTTTTGGTTTCCAAGTACATTGGACGATAATGGTGAAGAAGAGGTCGAGGAAGAACCCTGGGGAGCAATTGAAGGTAATGACGCTGAGCTATTGAAATAACAAATTCATCTGACAATATTACTACATTATCAAGTACCCTGTGAGGAAACTCTATATGGCACCAACAAGCAAGCTCAAAGTACGGGTTGGAAATCGAGTTTGGTACCACTTTGGCTGTTTTATTTCATTCTAATTTTCAAGGGAATACGTTTTTAAAGTACGCCGCAAATTAATCAGATGTAGTTGTCAATAGATGATTTTCATCTGGACCCTGGCTCTTGGTGGTATTTTTTAAAATTTCTGCCAAGCATCTTGTTTGTATATGTGACTTTTACATGGGAGTCACCTCAGCAATTGTTTATCATGGTGATCGAAAAAAAGAAATCTTCAAGTCAACTGGGAGATGTTGTCTTTGATGTTCTGCAAAATTCTCAGAACTGGTTTAAAAGAAATGTGAGTTTATCAGTAAGAATAATTACTCTTTTGAACTTCCTTGATAGTAAATAGACTTGTTTTGCTTACTGCTGTTGAAGTAGAAGATCCTTCAAGTGCTTCATCTAGTTTGCGTTTTTTCCTTGGTCCAATGGCTGCCAGCGCCGTTGTGTTAGCTGCTCGTTTTCGAATAACTTCCTCTTCCTCTTGTTGCAGCTTGTGAAAACAAGATAAAACGCATAAGATTAAACTTACTTAACAGAAATTGATCAATCAAAACTTAATTCCTAAAAGTGATCGACCTTTCTTTTCTCAGTCGAACAACTAGGTAATGCAAATACAGAAAATAAGAAAAACTTGAGGATGTGTTGATGAGCCACTACCTTCTCATAGTTGAAAATGGAAGAAATATTTTTCAACCAGAGAGAGGAAATAAGACTTAAAGCTTGGGATCAAGCAGAAATTTAATGTTATTTATTTTCACTTTTATAAATTAAGTTCTCTTACTTGTTTTGCTTTCTCTTTGAGTCTAGCCTGTTCAGGATCTTCTTGTCTTGACCGGCTCTGTTTATTACAAGTAACAATAATTCAATCACATGTATTCAACTAACTTAAGGCTGTGACAATTTTCTTGCAACTTGCAAAACAACACAACACTGCATTTTGCAACTATCACCTAAGAAGAAGTGACCTACATCAAGTACGCCAGGGTGGATGAGAAAATTATATAGTCAAAATTGTGAACAAGACTAAAAATTCATACACCTTAGTCTGAACTGTAAGAGTTGCTCTTCTGACTCAAGGATTAGAGAAGGGGGAAGAGGGAAATTAACGGCAGTATGAAGACAAGAGGAAACTCTCTCTTCTCCATGAGAGTCGATCAGCAGTATTCACTGGTATAAAATTCAATGTCAAAGCATACCAAACAAAAATATGTGACTTACTCTAACAGCACGCATAAGAATATCCCTTTCTCGGGCATCTCGCTTTTTTCTTTCTACTTCATCAATCTGCTCAAAGACTCTCAGTTGAGACCTTATATCAAGGCCTACTTCGTACATTGGATCATCCTAAAATAAGGCCAATTAACAGACATTTTACATTTACATAACATTGAAAGAAAAATAACTATTTCTTAATTTTCTAAAGTAAAGTAGGACAAACAACATTTTCCTGGACCTTCTTGCACAGCAATGTTGCATTTGTGTGTAATCCCACATGAATTGGACTGTCACTTAAAATATTACCTCATCACAGATAGGTAGGTAAAGTCTGCATACGAGCCAAGTCGCCCATCAAGCTAGAGTTTATCCTGGTTTCTGTACCATGAAGTGACTAGGAATATTTCTACTACCCCCTGGATGGAATGCTAGTTCATCACAGGGTTACCCCAGCATTAAGTTCGCCAGTACCCATTTATACACCTAGGTGGAGAGAGGCACTGTGAGAGAAAAGTGCCTTGCTCAAGAACACAACACAATGTCCCCAGCCAGGACTTGAACCAGGAACGTTTAATCCAGAGACAAGCCCACTAACCGTAAGGTCACTGTACCCCCCACTCCTCATCACATATACTTAGTCTTAAAAAAGCTCACTAATTTCTGAAGGTCTTTCAAGATGTTTATAGAGTGCACTGCCATGAGTTTTAAGTAACATAATTCTACATACCCTATAAACTTCAAGTCGATGTAAACTTATTGTCGATAATTTTTCTAAAATGTTACGTAGTCGCTCTTGAGTTGCATGTGATACTAAGTTATAAACTTCTTGTGACACTTCAGATAAGCCATGCTTTCTTGCTGTAAAAAAAATGGAAATTGACACTGATAAGAATTTCAATCCTCCTTAAAGAATATCAAAACAGTGTTAAGCTGATAGGTTATAAGAATACAGTGAATAATTAACTTCAGTGTGCTGGCAATCACAATTAATCCTCTGTAAAACAGGGACTGTATGATATGTGGAATATCTTCTGTCATTAAATTCAAACGGCAAACCTCAATTTACCAGATGTCAAGAGGGCACAGAAAGAGAACTAACCATCAAAACTCACATGAATTTTACATAAATACTTCTTGCCTTACTTCTTACATTGTGCCTGTTCACATTCACAAGCAAATTACAAATGGTTTAACGACAGTGTGTTTAGCCACCTGTTACAAAGGTCTGGAATAATTTCTAATGGCCTCATTGGTACATTTTAGCAGCCATGTTGTCAGTTCAATAGTGGCTACAGGTGTGATGTTCAACATGTAATGAAGATGGAACAATTTGCTTTTAAAAAGTTACATTCTGTCTGCCAAAAAATTCCCAGGTTGCTTTCATACAGATTCACACTAACACCATATACATCATTACTCAGTTCTTGTATGCATCTTTTTGAATCAAGGCACTTTCCCTTTAATAGTTGTCATGTACAACATAGAAAGGGGTTACTTTCTCATACACTGACTAAAAAAGTGATGTCGTTTTATTAATTTTTACAACAGTGACTGTTACTGACCTAATGCCTCCACTCTTTTCTGAAAGGGGGAAATATTTAAGAAAGGTTCGTCTTTACAGCTTCTTGTTTGGGAGCTAAGCAAGTCTGAGTTGATGGCCAAAATACGCTGACTCTCTTCCTGTTAAGCAAAAAAAGAAAAGAGCATCAATCAAACTGACACAACTTGGAACACTTCATTCAGAGTATGAAGTAAAGGAATCCATATGTGGTCAAATGTTGTTGATAACTATATGCAAACAATTTTTTATTCTTGGGTAAGAGACTCCATTTGCTTTGTTTGGTTTCTACCAGCAAAACCAGATGTCAAGCACATGAAAACTTATACACTCATACCCAAGCATTCAAGAAGAAATTGAGAAAAGTTCTAAGCCTAAAACACAACATAGGTCTACACATTAGGAATATGACCATATCACTACATCTACAGTGTCCGAGATTGATAGTCTATTAATGGCTGAGAGATATACATCAGCACAAATTATCAAATACCATTACAATCTGTTTACAAAGCACTCAAGACTAGATAATGTTACTCCCCCCCTTCACACTTCTTACACCGCTTGGGATGCTGCTATAATTAATTGGAGGTTGGACACCAACATGCTGCTCCTTTGTCACAAACCAAGTAATGCCATTATTGACCACTGCTAAGGTAATTAACCACTTATCAAAATAATGCTGAACTTACCATTAAATTAACTCCAGCCATTGATGTGACATCATTGATATCATCATCCCCACTGCTGTAACAATATGAAATCCAAGTCAATTAACGACTCCTTTAGAAAACTCATTACAGTGTACAGGTTATTGACCAAGAGGGAGGTCAGATGGCTGTATATGGCCAAGTTGTTAATGGACTAAGATGCAATTAAGGTCCATAAACCAACGAATAAGGCCAATACCCAGCCATCTTTACTGAACAAATTTGGTCAATAAAGGATTTATTACATGAGAGAATCTGGAGTGGGCAAGCCAACCCATCTTTCCCACTTGGGTAGCCAACTACAGTCAAACCTGTATATAACAGCCCTGCATAAAGCGGTCACCCTGTCTATAATGGTCACTGAACAACTTCCCAAAAATCATCCCTTATATTTGCTGTTAAGTTGAGCTGCATATAGCGGTCACCTGTATATAGCAGATGCGGTCACCCTTTAGACTTCCTGAATCCACAATTTCATTATCTTTTACCTGTATATAACGGTCATGAAAGTGGGTTACGATTAACGAATAATGGCAGGCTTTATTCGTCAGCTCCTTAAATAGCAGCCATCAAGGTAGGGGTCTCATAAAAATACAAATATTAGTACTAAACACAATTACTAACACATGAACATGAAGAACTTTCTTTCGAACTGAGTAAAGTTAATGACATGCTACATGAAATCAAGCTTCGAGTTCCGAAATATCAGAAAACTATTACCGATTTTTTTCTTCTTCTTGAGATCCATATTGTTACGTTAAAAGCTTTTCCTTATAATTTTATGAGGTGATTTGTTTTTATATGGGGTCACGCAACTCTTTTACAAATTATTCTTATGGCTTATTTTTTTGTTTGTTGTTCTGTAAATCTGCCATTAAATTGTAATAAATACAAGGAAACGTAGATCCAAGTAAACTGCACCTTCCTTAAAGTACACCATGGACATTTTGTGGGCCTTTTTCATCATGTTTATTTAATGCTGTTACTCGTTATCAAGTTGTCAATAAAACAAAAATTAAATGATTATTTGCAAATAAAAATGCTATTTATTGACTTCCAGGGAAGTTTAAGGAAACCTGTGTACAGTGGTCACCCTGTATGTAACGGTCACCTGGCCATTCCCCAAGGGTGACCGTTATATACAGGTTTGACTGTACAGTGCTGAATTTGATTTACCTCTTAACTAATTAACTGACTCTTGAAAAAAACATTTTTCTTTTTAAGCAAAGTTGAGGACTTAGACTCAGATAGTCTCTCAAAACACAGAAACTTATCACTGTTGTATAAATTACATGAAGAACAATACTTGTCACACATCTCCCAGGCTCTGTACCTGCTTATTCCAGTGAAACCTTTGGGCTTTAGTTTGTCAGCTGCTGCAGAGGTTGAAGTTGTCCCAGCTTGTGATCTTGATGAAGCTGAAACCATTTTAGATGCTGTAGATCCAGGTGATGCTTGAAGCATAACAAGATTCCGTGCACTGGTAACTACCTGGGAGCCAGGGGTTGACCCTGTTGATGTTGTCAAAAACACTCTCTGAGCATTTATTTGTTGCTGACGTCTAAAAAGCTGCTGTTGTGCAGGTGTGAGAATAACTTGCTTCACCATCTGGGGCTGTCCCGGTTGTTGAACAATTTGGATTTTTTGCACTTGAGAATTATGTTTGTGCATCTGTGGGGAAGAGGCAAGTGTTGTAGTTGCATTTTTTTGTTGAACTTGCTGTGGAGGAAGGATCTTTGCTGGAGTGATTGACTGCTGCACATGGGAAAGCTGTGATCTTGACTGAGCTCGTAACAATGGAAGTGTTTTCTGATAGGCACAGAACAAAGAAAGAATGTATCACTCTTTACAGTCATATTAAAATATTCTATTCTTAAATCAAAGGATGCTTTAAAAATACTTTGGCCATGCACAGAAATCCTAGGAAGATCAGGGCTCTCACTAAGGGTTGTAACTGATAACCTCTGTTATGATTATTGATCGAGCATGTTTGATAGGATCTGTTGTAGAGGTGAACTCGCCTGCTGGTGTGATTCATCAATACAACAACCAGGCAAGTTTGTCACAACAGGTGACTACATAACAGCACTGAACTACATATAGTACACATAAATAGTATGGGTTGTGGATTAGGATTTCCCTTTCAACCAGGAGACCCCATTTTGGAACAAGATCCAGATGTTAGAGTCTGATTAAGGATCCTGCCAACATTCATTTGCTTAACATTTGGAACTTTATTGAAATTTCCAGATCACCACTAACCCCACACTTTCAATCTCACACCCAGAATTTCTGGAAAAAAGAAAAAGTAGTCTAATTGAACACCTTGGAAGAAGAAAGTTGAATAGATTAAAACCTACCTTTAAAAAACCAACAAGATTTGGTTGGGGTGGAGAATTAAGTGTGGATTGTAGATTTGCTGCAAATTGTTCTTCTGTAAGTTTCCCATCCTAAAAAGAAAAGGTCAACTGCTATGTTACAGACTGAAGCAATCATTACATCTATCCAAACCTGTACAGTACCTTAGAGATGAAATCTGACTCAAAAATGTTTTTGATTTTCTTTTCATATGTTGGGGCTCTCTTATTCCTAACTTTGGCTGGCAATAACCATTTCAGTATAACATTGTTTTTCATGATTATCACATTACGAGCAGACAAGATCATAAAAGGGCTTGCCATCCTAAATGTTGATTTATGACTTTCTGGCAACATTGTTAGTACCAAAAAACTTTTAGTCCTTTTATTCTAAGTCTGTCCAGAGGTTTTTTAATTCCTCTTAATATACCTAAGTGAGCCTGGATTGGGGGATTGGGAGAATGCAAAACAGGAATAAGATAAAACATCAACTGGTGGACTCACTTGGAAAAAAGCTTGAGACCCCTCGCCCACCCTATCTTTATCATCTCCACTCTGGGTATATCAAATAAATTGGACCAATCAAATTTCACAGTCATTAACCATTGGCTATTTCAAACTATTTGTTGTTACCCCTGATAGGTTGAAATAGCGAGGTTCTACTATAGGTCTTTTCAGCTGTGGGTTTCCCCTCTCCCTCTGAGGAGACATCTGGCATCCTCCAAACAATCAGGTCCTGGGGAAACACCGAACCTACAGAGTAGTAACTTGTTTTTTTTACTTCTACAGCAAATCCAACTCACCAGAACACCTTGCACCAATTCTTTCACAGTCTTGCCAACATCAGGAGATTTTTGATCTGATGCAAGCCTGATCAAGTTGTTGAAAAAGTTTTTTAACTTATGAGCTTGCTCTTTTGCTTGTTCAATTTGAGCCACATTGACCTGCGGCTGAGAATGACTGACTGGTGCTGCAGTGGTAGCTTGTGGAGGCTTGGACTGATTAGCAGTGACGTTATTTGTAACTGGTTTGCTAGCATGCAAACCAACATTTGCTACGTTAGGAGAGTTCGAATTTTTTGTTAGAGTTCCAGCTGTAGATGAAATCTCGGTCTTTGATGTTGCAACTGCAACTTGGTTCACAGGCATTCTAGTATAAGTGATTGTACCTGGTATCGTGCTTATTTGAGGTCGAATTGGAGTTAAACTAGTTCTTATAGGAACATTCTGAGATACACTAACACTCGCCGGCACTGGGCGAATCGGAGTTCGTATAATGTTGATCTTTTTGTCCGGTTGTATAGGTGTGCTTCCCGCCGGCTGTTGTAACACAATTTGAGTTGGGTTTATGGGCCTCATGTTAGCAGCTCTTGGTTGAATTTGTTGAATGATTCGTGGGGCTGCGATGGTTTGAGGGTTGCCTGGAAGAGTCACATTACCCGTTACAACCCTCGGTGCTAGGGCCATTTGTTGAGGATTGATCAAACTAAGGTTCCGGTTAACCAAATCAGCGTTGATCGTAACGAATCGAGGAGCTCCTGCAAATCCAGAGTTTGGAGCAAGAACAGCCATAGTTGCAGGTCGAGGAGCCAAAGGCACTGCTGTTGTAACCGTAGGCCTAGGAGCTATATTAACGACTGTAGTAATCGTTGTGTTACCACCCGCATTTAACACTGGCGACGAAGAAATCCCGGGTCGAACTGCACTCGCTGTTTGGTTCTGAATCGGGCTCGTTTGATTTGGCGTTTTACTAGTCATGTTGCTTTGTTTAGGACTTGCTTTAGAAGCCGCCACCGAAGCTTTGACCTCATTATGATGGGATCTAGGGATCGCTGTTGATGCCAACTGGCTTTCCAGCGATCCCACCATAGCACTGACCTCCTTCTCATCCACTTCTTTCTCGAGTAGGTCTTCTAGAAAGGAAGACGCCATTTGGCTACCATTCTTTTGATGCAGTGGTTTAAAAAGTAAAACAGTATTATGGGATGGATTGGCAGACCAACGCGCGAAAAAAGGCTGATTGGCTCCTTGACATGACGTCACCAGAACAGGAAGGTAACTACTGCGTATGAGTAGTCACTTGCGCATACGAATCGACAAATTTGCGCGTAACATTGCTCGCGTTACAGCTGACTACTAAGGTGCGAAGGCACTCTAACATTTCGATAGTTTTGTTTTTGAAGGGGAGAAACTTCTGTGGTTTTCAGAAATGTGGTGATGTTGTCTTTCCCAATTACTTTTGCCAACCTTACTCCGCACTAATTTGAGCTTAGTGATCGTGTTGTTATATATGGGAATTTGCTGTTGTAAGACCCACGAACCACTCAGACAGGACAGCTACGATGTGGAATACGGAAGGAGTAATATTCCTTCGGCCAATGGGGTGTCTGATCACACAGATAATCTTGTTTTGGATGCCCTTCGCGCTCTCAGGAAGCTCGCAGAGAAGTAAGACTTATTTGTGTGCTTGCTAGCTTAATAGACTGTGAAGGGGACGTACAAATACGGATTTATGAGCATGTCATGAATGAGCATGTCACTGTGTGTCACTGTGTATCTTCACCAACAGTCCGTAATCAACCTGTCAAAAAGTGAAAAAGAAAAATGTGTTCAAGATAACTTTTGTCGCTTTTATTTATTTAAATTACACAAAATTGTCGTAAACGTAAACAAGATATTTTTCAGTTGCTTTTCTAGTTATTATTTCCGAGCCACACTTGCTCTTAGTTTCACAAACAAGCAACACTTCTTCTAGACTTGCCACAAGTAGACCTCGTGAATTTCAGGGTAGAATATGTTAGGCCGCGAAGCGGGATAGAAGATGTTAGGCCGAAAGTCAAACTTTTCCCAGCTCTGGTTGGTGCAGAAGCAAACACATCTCTTCCAGACAGATATGCCTCCACTGTTTTCTTCTGGTAGTCACGCAATACATGATATCCCGTGGCCTTTAGGGCTTTGTTAATAGCTTTCGCAATCGACCCCGTATTGAATTTAGCCACAAGTCACGTTTTGTTGTGCAAAGTTTGACAATTCGGTCCCCAAGGGGTATCCAGGGGACCTCTGATTGGTTGAAGCACAGCGACCCATTTTTGGGTCGCTAGACTGTTCAGCAGTCCCCTATTTTTCCGTGAGATCGTAGATGTCGATCGTTGAGTTCGATGGGCCGCCACCTTGGTCTCTTGATGCGAGCGAAACTGGGGAGAGTACAAAATGCCTGTGGGTAGTGGCGGTGCGGTTAATAACGTGGGGGTGACAGGGCGGAAAAAATAGGGAGACTGTAACAGCTTCCCTCTGTCTGGTGTTCGCTGCATTGGTTGCTCCAGCAACGGCAACACCTGATTGGTCGAAGGGACAATAGAGTTCATCAGAGCATAGCAGAGCGTTGACAACTTTAGTGACAGAGAGTCACATTCATCACTTTGCGGCTCAGGCCAAAATGGCATCAATTTCAAGAGAATTTTCTGTAGGATGTTTTGATTTTGATCGTCTGTATGCTTCTTGTCTTGGAGGATTGGTGTTAAAGCACGAGCAAAAGGAGGCCATTTCTCGTTTACTCGAAGGAAAAGATGTTTTGGCGGTTCTTCCAACTGGTTTTGGCAAGAGTTTAATATATCAAAGTTTCGTTTTGGCGAAGGAAATGGCTGAAAGCTCCCTTGGTTGTTCTTATTTCCGACTGAAATTTTACAATTAATGCCACAAAGACGGCATGCATCTGAATAATTGGAATTCTCTGCGGGCTTTGCCGGTTTTTTTGGAGTCAGAGAAGAGTTCTCCCGTCCCGCATTCATTCGACTCAACTTATTAAACCTTCAAAATGTTTCGAAATTCACAGCACAGTAACATGTATTCATATCATCAACCCTGATTTGACAGGTTTTTTCTCAGGGGAGGAGATTGTTAATTGATTTGATTAACGGAGGCGCCAAACTGGCGGCCGTGCCCCTTGAACACGAGACAGAGTGAAGCTGTTACAGTCTCCCTATTTTTTCCGTCAGCCATGCCCTCCATCACCCCTACCCACGGGCATTTTGTACTCTCTCCAGTTTCGCTCGCATGAAGAGACCAAGATGGCGGCCCGTTGAGCTCAAAGATCAACATCTACGATCTCACGGAAAAATAGGGGACTGTGAACAGTCTATTGGGTCGCTAAAATTGGTGGCAATCAAGCAGGAAGAGTCCTTCATCCGGCAGGTACTGAATGAACAAGACGAAGGACTTTTCAGAAGGTCTACACTTTTTCATATGCCCGGCTGTCATAATATTGAAGAGGCCTTTTGCAACAGTATGTCACGTGACAGATGATTTCTAAAATTGAGCTACAGCTGTGTGAATTTCAGAACTGGAAAGAGCATGTTGTAAATAACCAGAACACCAGTTTTGAGAGTAATGCCATGGTAGGTTGAGATTTAATGAGGATTTGAATTTTGCAAGAATTAGAATGTTTTGTATGAAAGTGAGGAAGCTTTGCCCTCCAGAAACCTTTCCCTATTAATCATAACATAAAGAAGCTGTTGGCATACACTGTATAACTATTAGAGATAGAAAGAGGGGTAAAATAAAAGCAAGAATGGAAATTTCTAGCCTTTTAAACCCAAAGGCGAAAATTTTATGACAGTTATCACATGGCCAACTGTTGAAAAAGGCCTATTCAATTAGTAATAGTAATTGGACCGAGTGGAGTACAATTCAGGCAGAAATTGCACAAGTAATTTCAAAATCGAACGAGTGCAATTTGAAATTACCGATTTGAAATTACTAGCACGATTTCACCCTGAATTGTACGACATGAGGTCCAATTACAATTAATCGTATCCATAACAAATTTCGGAATTAAAAAGGTCTTTTGAAAACCTCTTTTAAGTGAACATCTCTGTAGCGCTTTTCATAAGTTTTGAAAATCGTAGGAAATAGTGCGAAGGAAGTCATTAAAGTGCGTGTAATTAACGTGCAAATCATGTGGGTATCCAATTACAGGTATCCAATTTCAAAAAGTTTAAATTAGATACTTGTAATAAATATTGGACACCCACATGATCTTGAGCCGATTACATGACAAATAGGCACGCAGGGAACCAATCACAGTCAAGAATTTTGTTATAGATACAATTAACTTAATGATAAGTGTATCTGTCAGACAAATTTATACATCATACACTATTGCATCTCGTGAAAATTGTTAGAAGCTATTCAAATACCACAATAATGTCTCAATAATTATGTATTGATATGAAATATGCAGATATAACCTCTGAAATCATAGCAGTTTTTTTGTTGTGTTTATGGCTCTGTCAACTCTAAGCCCCTCCATCCCCCTCCCAGGCATTTATGGGGCATTGGTAAGTTTTTGAGAAAAACGTTGCAGATGTCCCATGGTGAGGCTAAGATATTTATAGTGTTGTAACTATATCTGCGTGTGAGTTATGTGCAAGACGGCCAATCACATAAAAGCTATTGTTTCAATATTTATATAAGCAAGCCATCAATGTATGGGGTACTGTGTGTGAAACCAACATTTAACATTCATCAGTTGTTGATTATCTGGCTGTTGTTGAGTGTTTATTTTGGTAGTTGGAATATGCTTATTACTATGTTTAGTGCCCATTTTTATCGTGGAGAGCTAACAGGCCATTGTAGAGCAATTAAAATAAGACTGGATTTAAATTGTATGGACCGTCTGCGTGGTCAACAAAGTGGCCATTGTAGAAAGGTGGCCATTTGTAGAAGTTCAACTGCAATGTAACAACTGGCATTCTATTTTGTCAGAGACTTGATGGCCATATTGTACTTCTATGTGGGTCAGTTTTAACCAAAACAAGCATTTGGTACGCTTGTTCATAAGAAAGACATTTTCTTTTCCTTTTTTTTTTTTTGCAGTAACATGGAGCCTCCGGAGTGCATGACAATTCTACACTCCATAGCCGAAGAAGGTACATGTAATATCCAAGATATGCACCACTTGTGTGATTTCCAGTACTCAAAGTAAGAGTTGGCCAACAGACATAATTTGTCCAACCAAGTTTGTGAATTTGTCCAAAAGATTTTACATTGTGATTGGAGATTAATAAATAAATGTGTCTGGCCAAAAATAGGATTTGAAAGGACTTATGTCCAAAATAGAGATTTGAAAATTAAGACATATGTCCTGCTATGTAATAAATTGAATTATTTCCAGCACAATTTACTGTCTAAATGCTTCAAAACAATCATTTTTTGACAATAATTTGTCACTTGTGATAATGTTATTATATTGTTGTTGAGCAGAGGAGGGATGGCTTAATGTTGTCAAGTCCTGTATATTTGCTATTCCTCTGGAAGATTCACTTGGAGCTGCTGTTGTCTGTCTCCTTCTTGATGAGTGTCCACTTCCTACAAGGGTAAATGCTTGATTTAATCCGACCCCGGATTTGTTATCATACCACTAGATGACCCGTTTGTAGGGCCAAATGAGCTTTTGTGAACCAGTTTGGAAAAAGCCATCTTGCACAGTAGTCATCCCTACACTGATCCTGACTAATAGCAATACTACATCTGTGCCCTTTACTACCTACAACGTTCTACCGCAATCCAGCCTACTGCTGGATTGTGGTGTACTGGCCAAGTTAACCTCCAAGCCACATAACCAAGATCTTATGAAAAATGTATTTTCTGGCCACAGACTGTCAGTACCAGTTGTGAATTGCAAATGTTACATTTAACTAAATTACAATGAACTCAACATGCATTTTCTGTGGGTCTCAGAACAATTCAGTTACCCTGGGTACTAGAGGATTTTTTTGTGTGGCGGAGCCGCTATCGGTGAGTGGTAAAGCCGCGATCACGATTGTAGCAATCGAGATCGTGGCGAGCGCAGAAAAAAACCTCTGGTACGGGCAGTTACAAGCCTCACTTCCATGAATACAGATATTGAACTCATTCGCTAATTGGTCTTCATACCTAGTGCCAGACCTTTTGAGCGATAATGATCTAACACTGGCTCTCATTGGTTAAACCTCTACAATGCATCCCAGAAGCAGTAAAAACCAGTTTTTTTGGCTTGAAGAAACAACGATGCCATGTTGGTGGAAGGAAGCAGTGAATTTGAGTGGGCATTTCGAGGTGCAGTACACTATGCATTGGATACTGAATTTTCAGGAATATTAGAGTTGAAACCTGTTTAAGAAGAGGCTCTGCATCACTTTGTCAAGCAGGAAGATGTGTTTGTGCTGCTGCTGACTGGATGCAGGGAATCCTTCATCTTTTAACTTGTGCCTAAAGTCTGTGCATATTTATATGATCAAGGTTTTGGATATCCAAAGGCTGCCATTTTGGTTGTTGTTTGTCCCTTATGCGCTCTGATTGATTTGTATATCCCAGGGCTTAAAGATCACAGCATGTCTGCCTGTTCACTTGATGATGCCTTTTCACCTGTTCCACAGAAATTATTCGCTCATTCAGTTCCTTGTGCTCTTTCCTTTCCCTTGAAGAGCTTTTTAAATTTTCTCAATTTTCTGCTATATTTTGCTTTTTGAACAAACACCGTTGAATAAGTTGAACTTTCCATATCCAGCTATTAACAGATGTAAACTGCAAACTTGCCAAAAATTATTTAATACATCATTTACACCATTATACAGATGTTACTTGTTTGGTCGTGGTTCTCAAAACACTGCTATTCCTCATCTTGTGAATATGTACACACTGTTTCACGCATCGCTGCACCACGTGCAAACATGTCAAATTACAAAAACAAACAGATCCTGCAAAAACCAGTTGGGTGTGCTATTTGGTTTCAAAATAGCATGGAAGTGAGACTTGCCCATGATCACTGCTTTGCCACTCGTTGATAGTCTCCCAGGGTTCGATTCAGTGCACAATACATTATAAATGCTGGTAATTTAACTGATTTTTGTTTTGTGTTCCTCTAAGCATGCAATACAGACTCTTTCATCAAGACTGAACTTATCCAGGAATCTTAAAAGACTTGTATTTAATACCGAGCAAGATTGTCGTGAAGGAGACCTTACCCCTTCAATTTGCCGCAACCTGGCTGTTGTCTTGGCATGCTTAGCTGAGAAGTTGGCTGGTTAGTGGATCTTAAGACTGATGCAAAGTCCTTTTTTAGTTTTCTACCTTTCTATGAATAATTAATTTGAATCCTGAAATTTGTTTTGTTCAACTTAAGGTCCACTTAGTATTCTGTTGCTGACACAAGGTACACTGGATTTTCTTATGCAGCGACTGGTAAGATGAGAAACGTTGTTTACAGTTATCTTTTCCTGGATTTAAATTGGGAATCATAAAAGCTGCAAGTTCTGACAATTTACATGTATAATGTAACTTACTGTATTGGCGTTATAGGCATGCAATGTGTGCAAAAGGCGATGCCGTTGCATGTTGCTCTAAGCCTCTTTTCTTTTTTCACTTGTGTTATTTTTACTTTTTATTCTTTATTCTCTTTAATTAATGTTTTATTATTATTATAGTCCATTGCATGCCTAAGATATTGCCCATTATAATGATACTGTAACTGTCTATTCTCTGAATTGTGAGGCGGTTCAAATTCTAGTATTTCAAATTTAGTTTGGTGGTGGAGATATATTTGAAACAGTAAATGACAGTTTGTCTCACAATCACAATAATTACTAAAGAACTGGAGTTTTCAAAATTTCAGTCCTCTGACTCATAATGGCCCACAATATTGTGTCCAAAAGATGCCAGCCTTGATCTATTTCTTTTAACCTAAAAGCCCCCCAAATAATCATAAATCATTTTCTTAGAGTATGGCTAATCAGACGGGAGTGTTTTCTTATCATTAGTTTTTTGACTTAGTTTTCAAGTAAACCTCAGTCTATAATTTGCAGATTTCAGCTAAGCCAAGAAAATACAACATGTACTTCTGGATATTAATAATCTTTTTGAGACACCAGAGTGTAATTGTCAGACTTTTAATTTCAGACAATAGATGAAAGTCCTGGTGTAGTGCTGAACTCAATCTTAGCCCTGGAAAAATTTGCACAAACAAGTATGTCATTCTTACAGTTGATATTAATTCTCAACTGAAACTTATATATCATATAATGCTGTTATAAAATAAGTGATTTATTTTCAGTCGTTGTCCTGAAACTTAGGAAAGTGAAGTCATATACATAGCTGTTTGTGCGGTGTATGGTTTGCTGACAATATCTCTTCCACAAATTTCAAGAATCGCAATCTTGGAAATAGTTGCAATTAAGTGTAGGGATGGAGAAATAATACTCATACTTGGACTGACAAAATAAGTAAAATTTTACCCATTTCTTGTTTGCAGACCATGTTTGCTTTGAAACATGGTAAAAGTAACAAATGAAATGGACCTGTGGTTTGCATTTCTTTAATAACCTCTCCAGACTTGGTTAAAACATTAAACAAACATCTGCTTTTATTAGTAACAAGCATTATGTCCACCCAAAGTACATTGTCAGTAAGTAGAACTTAGGATTATTTCCAGCTCTGAAATACAGGAGCACTCACCAGGAAGGTGTCAAATACAGTTGAATCCTGCTATTTGGAACCCTCGGGGAAATGAAAAATAGTTCCAAACAGTGGGAGTTTGAAAGAATGACAGTAAATGACTGAAGGAAAAATCCAAGAGAAATGATTTTGAGTTCGAAATAACCAGGAATTCGAAATAACAGAGTTCGAATTGGCAGGGTCCAACTGTAGTTGTCTTCTTTTTGGTGCTCAAATCATTTTCTTGTTTATCAACAGGTGAGAACAAGCTGACCATTCGAGATGCTGGCATAGCAGAGATAGTTGCAAAATTGGAAAAAGAATGGCTAGGAAGCAAAGACTTTGAGCAACACCAGGCTGGATTTTGCTCTCAGTGGCTTCTTGACAACATATGTGAGCCTGTTTAAAATATTAACTCTCCTTATTGATTATTATCAGGAGCTGCTGAATGTACTTTGGAGAATATGGGAGTGCACCAGAACAAAACACTCATCCCAGTCTCCTTTGCATGATCATAATGTCTCTCTCCCCTACAGAGACTAAGAGAATGTATAAATCTGAAGGAGAGAAAATGACATTTAGAGACATCTTGTTTTTTCATTCTCCCTTCTCCCTATCTGCTGCACACTATTTTTTTTTTTTGCCTTTTTTTTGCCCAACACACTTGTGAGAGAGAGGTTACAGTATATCTGAAAAACCATCATGAAGAGTTTTTATGACAATGATGGGAGATTAAATCATCGCTGGTGGCTGGAAATTTGAAGCAAGATCTATGATATCTTATTAACCAAGTGCAGGGGCCATACTGGGGAAATATCAGTTCAAATTAAGTGAAGTGATGTCTACAAGGAACAACAGAGGGCTGATTTGAAAAGTCTTAAAGGGCCATCTGTAGAAAAATTAATATATTTGTACTTGCAGTAAGATAATTGCCCCATTGGGCCATCTTGGTTGTGTTGACAATTCAAAGTCAAATTGCTTCATGAAATGAAATTCTCTTTCTTTTCATGCATCCTCCATGTTTGCAGTTCGCTTTGAGGTAAGCTGACAGTTACAAAATCTCTTGATTGAAAGATAATTATGTCAAAGTAAATGACAACTCACTGCAAAGTTTCAGTTCGCTGTCAAAGTTTGACATTGAGCAATTGTAATATTTCAAACTTAACGTAACTTTAAAGATAAGTAATAAATTAAATTTAAAATGATGTTCTTAAACTGCAGTGGACTGGCTGTAACTTTGTTGTGGCAGTTAGCAGTTTTGTACTGCTCTTTTACTAGATAATTTTCTAATTTTCATAGCTTGCGATAAATCAATAGCTAATGATACAAAGCTTAATTTTTTTTTTGAACTTTATTAATTCAGATTAATCAGTTAAAATAAGGTCACTGGTGAAGAAGACCAGTCAGAATGTAAATTACTATTAATGGCTGTCAAATCACACCACTAGTGTTTTTGTGTTTGAATAAATTGAACCTTTGGTTTGTGTCGAAAAGGTTAATCTTAAGCAAAAGAACTTGGTAGTAATCCAGTTTTGATGCTGCAGTAATATAAAGATTGTTTATTATCATTTTACTTTCAGGATCGTCCTTACTCTTATGAAATAGCAGATGTGAGTGAGATCAATGTAATGCTCAATAATAATGATGTCAGTGATTATCTAAAAATATCACCCACTGGCCTTGAGGTGAGATATGTATGGTATGGTAGATGAAGATCACTTATAACTGACTTGTAACAAATACAACACTTTATTGTCCCTGAACAGACTGTTGCTGCCAACACTCAACTACAGAGCTTAGTATTGTATCATGCACTTAACAAAGTGATTTTGAAATTAAATTGTTCTTTATGTAATATATCAAGCAGGAAAGAATGTGTTTGACCACATTTCCAGAAACCCAGAAAAGAGTTGAAAATACATGTGACTGGCAGTGCAGCGTATTTTTGATGAATTTTGGAATCTTTGGAAATGTAGAGAAAACACTGTCTTGAGTGTTTGATATATCCTCTCAGTAGGTAAGCTGTGATATATCAATATTCTAACATGGCTCCAAGGCTTTCAGGACAAAATTGCAATTTTTTAAAGTTTCTTTTGTCCATCAATTTCCCACTTGGATACAAAGAGAACACAACCAAATTATAGAAGTTTGTCACCGTAAAACCTTGGAGCCATGTAAGAATATTGATGTATTGAATGCGGCCTATCAAAACTAAAACTAAGGAGAAAATGGAGAAATAAGAACTTGAAAATCTATGCTAATAAGATCAGATAGTCAAGAGTAGTTTTCATTTGAGTGTCATAAAACCAAATCCAAAGTGATCACTAGCCAATCACAAAAGGAACACAGACATTTCAATGAAACGATCAAAACTCAAAGTAAATACACAATTTATATTGGTTTATGTTTGGTTTTAATTCTGGTTTTAATGGATGTGGTGTGAATGTTTAAGCTAGTCATGTAGCATCTTCATGTAAAGCCAATTACTTTTTGTCACTGAAGTGAAAACCGCTTTATCCAAACATTTTCGGGGTCATGATTTCCTTTGTTTAAACTTGATGAATTATTTGATACAACTCATTTGGTATTTCAGGCAAGGTGTGATGCATCTTCATTTGAAAGTGTGCGTTGTACATTTTCTGTCTCTTCAGGTGAGTATGATAGTTTTATTTGAAATCATGAGAGAGGTGGTATCACTATGTTCAATAACAGTCTAGAAATGGCTGAGCAAAGGTAGACTTGTGTCTACTGGTTTATCAGTTTTGATGTTTTGCTTGTGTACTATTCCACATGGACTATCTTGGTAATTAATAGCAGGTTTAATATGTTTTCAGGTGTATGGTATTATGAAGTAATCCTCCTAACAGCAGGTGTAATGCAGATTGGGTGGGCCACAAAAGACAGCAAGTTTCTCAACCATGTAAGTCTTGGCAAGACCTTCCTTGAATGATACATTAATTCCTGGATCAATTTGCTTGCTTTCTAGTCGAGTTGTTGGTGCTGGGTCTTCTCCGGTTTTTCTCCATTTATTTGGTTACACCGGTGTACTTGCCTGTGAACAGGCTCTCTGTCACATAAAGCTCCCCACTTTTAGCTGTACTTGATAGTGTCCACTTAACTGCTTGGTTAAACAGAGACCAGGGGACAGAGTCGTGGATTGATATCACCTTTGGCGGATTTATAGCTGACCAGGGGAAAAGAACTGTGGATCGTTAGGTCCTTTGATCGTGTTGTAATTCATTATAAACAAAAGCGGGGTAGATAGTTAATAACTTGTAACCTTTTTTGATCCAGGAAGGGTATGGTATCGGTGATGATGAGTTCTCTTATGCATATGATGGCTGCAGGCAGCTAATATGGCATGGTGCCAGAAGCACACCTCACCATCACCGCCCGTGGATACCAGGTCAGTCCACATCTACATCTACGTTTTTACATGGCAGAGGTTACCCATCCCGCCATGGAGTGCTGGTGCATGTCATCAATGGATCCAAACAACTTAAATATTTTTCCCTTTGACCTAAGAGTGTTTTTGGAGTATAGCTGTGGGATTAAAAAAAGATTAAGATGTCCTTTACTTTCAGGTGATGTGCTGGGACTTCTTATAGATTTAGAGAGAGGGAAAGTAGCTTTTTCGTTGAATGGAAATGCCATCGAAAGAGATTTTAAAGCGGCACTTTCAGGGTAAGTCAATTCCTAGTCACATTGAGAAGCATTTTTTCAATTATTGAAGAAGAGAAAATCCGCCTAGGAAAATGAAAAAAATATCATTCTCACACACTGAATGCCATTTGTCTGCGATAACAGAATCGGAGTCAACAACAGGAAAAAACTACCCAAACGTTGATACACTACTATAAACTTTAGGCAAGAACTCGCTAAGGGTTTGGAGGGTGGGAAAACTGTTGCACTGTCCGACAAGAAAAGAAAAACTGAATCACGTGACGGAGCGTGAAACTGACATCCTGACTCGTACCCAGGTCCCTCATTCAGTGTGGGAGAACTTCAATTCCTGCCTCTTTTGCAAGCTCAGCCGGCAGGGAAACATTTCCTTGATTTAGTGATGGAGAACGACACATATCCCTGAACTCCTGGGTGGGGTGGGGAGCAGACTCACTCGTCCGTGAGCAGACTCTTCGCGGGCAGGAAAGAAGGAGACGCTACTTATTCGGTATTTTGTGTATAAGTGTATACTT
Source organism: Orbicella faveolata (assembly GCF_042242905.1). Lineage (NCBI taxonomy): Eukaryota > Metazoa > Cnidaria > Anthozoa > Scleractinia > Merulinidae > Orbicella > Orbicella faveolata. Next base: position 22,975,145 of record NW_028301558.1, read on the forward strand.
ACGACATGACTTTCAAAAAATTTCGGACGATTTTGATTCGGACAAGAAAGTGTCCGAAAATAAAACCGTCCGAAATTCTCAAGCATCCGAAATATTTACAGTACAGTATAAAACTTTGAAGTAGCTCCAAAGCTCTTACCTTCCTTTATGCCGGGCTTTATGGAGCATACGTAACGGCTTGATGGAATTTGTGCTCTTTTCTCCTCGGTGTATTCGTAAAACCTTGAGAGTGCAGTAAAACTTTCATTGTCACAGTTGTTGTTTCAGTGGAATTCGTGTTTTGTCTTTAGCTATGTTTCAGCGCAGTGTCCGAAATTTGTCCGAGTTGTCCGAAATTTTAACGTTAGAAGTGTTTTGCAAGTAATGTATCTCACACCACTGGAAAACTGCTCTTATCTGTGATCACCTTTGTTTATTTCAGAGCTGGATTCTTCGCTGCTGCAAGTTTTATGTCTTTTCAGCATTGCATTTTCAATTTTGGAGCTGATCCCTTCAAGTAAGTTTGTAAACAAGAGCTCCAGTCACCTTTTAACCTACCCTCGTAGCTTTTCTTAATTCTGTATTTATCGAATTTACTACAAAGCCCTTTTGATTATGCCCATGCTCTTTTGTTTTTAAAATCGTGATCTTTGCCAATTGCAGGTTTCCTCCGCAGGTAACATTCCAGAGTTTTAACGATTTCGCAAACATGAAAGCGGAAGACAAAGTAATCTTACCAAGGTAAGAACGAAGACATGGTCGTCATTTTTCTCGTACTACGTTCCTCGCGCGTTTCAAAGCCTTCATGCTTATTGGTTTAACTTGCTATTTTCTTAAAGTACCACCATCTTGGGTGAGGCATTTTACCGTTCTTAAATTAAATCCATCTCACTTTACTACGCTAGTAACACATCTTGAAATAACCTGTCGTTGAACTCATTTGTAGGAATTTGAAGCTAGCTGCTATTCGCCAAGAGAGTGTAACCGGTGATCCGTGTAAAATATGTTTTGAACGCGCTGTTGATACCAGATTGGAACCCTGTAATCACCGGTAAGTCAAACAGAACGTACAGCGGTCTACCTCCCTCCCCTCCCTTGCTGATTTATAACATGGGTTAGAAGTGTTGTATACATTCTGGGTTCGGTTTAGTCAGTAGGAACGTTATCATTGTATAAGACAAGAGCGATCTTCTAGCTTGAATAAATTGCAGTCGTTATTTCTATAAAAGCGAAAGCTGGTGGCAAGTAAATTCGTTGCCGGGGCAACATTTTTCTGCGTATATTCCTACGGTGAGGGAACGTATTAATCCATTAAACCTCCACGGTCTTTTTTATAGGGACGTTTGTATGAGGTGCGCTCTACAAGTTGAAGACTGTCCCATGTGCAGGAGGCGCATTCAAGATAGGGTCCTCGAGGACCATAGTGTACCACCCTCGCCCCAGGACACCAGCTGACAGTGGTTTGTTGCTAGGCAATAGCGAAGGACTGCGAGGCCGGTTAGCATAGGAACGGGCCACTGCCATTAACACTGGACCAGGCAAGATGCGAGAAAACACCAAAGGCTTCAAAATATGCTGCTCATCTCAAATCCTGGCTGCACTTCCCTACAGCACAACTGAATTAACGTTGATTATGATATTAGTCTTACTAAGACTTGGAGAATTCATTTCTCCCTCAATCATGCCGGATAATTTAAAAGCTAAAATTCTGTAAACATAGCTTTTTAGTGGTATCATTTAAAATTTTGGCATGAATTCTAATGAAACTAACGAATGACAACAAATTTGTGATTTGTGTGGAGAACCATGGACAAATGTAATATGCTTAAAATTTTTGTTTTTTTAATTATCCCGTTCAAATTTCAGCGTTAAATGTATGTTTTTAAATTCACTTGTATTGAATTGCTAAGTGCAAGGAAGATATCTATACATAGGAGCGGTTTTCGAGAATCTCAATGCCTCTTGTCAATTTAAAATAAAGTTAAAGTATTACATTTATTCGGAAGTCGTGAAGATTAAGACACTTTAATGTTTACGTTCTGTCGCTGGCATTAACTGTCTTAAACCAATGTAACTTCCATCTTTGCACTTTTTCGCGGGAAATGAATATTTATACGTCCATCAAAAGCCTGCAGAAATGGGAGAACAGTTGACGTTGTTTTCTGTTTGAGCGCTCGTAAGAAAGAAGTGCTCTAAAATTTTAGAAAAAAAAACGTTTTGGCCTCTGCGAAGCACAATTTGCTTTGGAAACACAGGGCAGGAAAAAATTGTTGAAATCCAGTATCTACTGGGCCAGTACACTCCAGTTTTCGGTTGCCCCACTAAAATATTACTTGTTCAATAGGAGTACAATGTTCAATTCTTGCTTTCAACTCATTGTTTAGCTCATCTTGCAGTCTTAAGTTTTGAAATTGTTCTTGATTGTAAATTATCACTAACAATACTACATAGGCTACTTTCACTTGCCCAGCGGACCACCACACTTCCACTTTCAGTTGTCCAAGAGCTTGATCCGGGCAATCGGACCTGGTTCGTTTTCTGCCCTGAAACACTGGTGCGTGTGCTCGGAATACTGTGGAAAGTATTTTTAAATTGATAAAATTGTTTTCTTGACAACCTCTCTGGTAAATTATAAATTAAGAGCTGTTAGTCAGGTGAATTTTAGAGATCTGGAGTGTATAAATTACCGTTTGTCGACTTATCTTTGGAAAATTTTTTTTATTCACGTCTTAAATCTTAAAATTAAAATGAGTACTAAATATAACATAATATTTTACAGTAGCACAAGTAAATCAGCGTTTTCAAAAGGACGAGTTTTCAAAATCTATGACCTATCTGGTGCTTTGTTCCTCAGTGGACGGTGAAGAAGCAAGCCTTGGTAATGAGCATCTCCAAAGTCGTCCTTAACACTGCCTTCTTCTTTGGAAATTAGTTTTAGCCATCCCCTATTTAACATTTTCCATGTCTACTTAGTAAAACGATCACTTTGTTTGGTGAAAGAATTGCTTTTCTCTGAGCCAGGGCTAACACTCAAAACGTTAGCTTCACTCGCTAGGGCGGTTAATAGATAATTTAAAAAATAGGAAGTTTAAGAAACCAGGACGCGACGCCTAGGTCAACGGTTCAAAAAATTATTTTACATTTACCTACGAATCTCGCGATACTCTAAACTCATTTTCCTTCGTTTCTCAGTGTCAAAACTATTACGACACTGAATCTAGGATACGGCCGGCGAAACATTTGAAATAACAATAGAAAATTAGCCGTCGTAGTTCACGTTCTCCGGACAACGTAGAATTTGGTCATTTCAAGTTGTTTTCCAGAGGACCGCAAAGAAATGTACCAAGAATTATAACGCACGTGCACAGCTATTGTTCTGCTCATTAAACCTTTTGTTTAGCGACGTGGTTTTCTTCAACTCTCTAATAAAATTTTAATAACTAAGTGTTTCACTGGCTTGCTTTCGTGCTGCCCAACTGGTTCTTTAGAAAGTGATATTTTTCAGGCTTACACGTACGCTGTTCAACCCAAATACGTAACTGAAGTCGTTCACTTCCAGTTCTCTCACATTTCAGACGTTTTTATGGTCATGGGAAATCAATGAACCCGTAAAAAGTCAAGGTTACGTGGGATTAAATCTTTACAGCTACAATCACATACATTTTAATGAAAAGCATTTATTCGAAAATACATTTCCTATATAGTAGCATCGCATTTACTCGATAAAAATATCTTTGACTATAAAGTTGACAGTTACTTGTGATAATACATCGTTCGTGGCTAGTCTTACGCAGTTCGTTTCGTCCCCGGCTCTGATGAGTACCTTGGCCGGGACGAAACGAGCTGCGTAAGACTAGCCACGAACAATCTACTATCAAAAATATCTTTAATTCACTATATTAAATCTGATTAATTTAATTTGTTCCTTAGGCAAATGTGATACACGAGGTAGCATAGATTCGTTCTGCCTGCAATCCTATTTTGGACCACTCATCTATGTGCTACAATTTTGAAACGTTGCCGGCTTCTGGCACTTTTTGTAGGTTACGGCTGACATCTCTTGAGTGTTCATTGTGCTAAACGAACATTAGCGATGTATGCGAACTGTTATCAGATAAATTTTGGTCTCCGCGTCCGGGGTAGCGGGTTTCAAACTATGAATCAATCAGTTTCATTCGACTGAATTAATCAGGCTGATTACTATTTTCACGACATGTTAGATATGAATACAGACACGCCGAGTTCCTAGTCACTCGCATTCCGAAAGGTTACAAATTAATTTGCTCCTTCTGAGGAAACGGAAGTGGGGAACTGGGGCGGGAGATCAGCTCCTTCAGCCATCAGAGTCTCGATTTCATGCACGGTGCGTGGCACACACGTCATCAGCTCCATACCGTCTGACGTCACCACGATATCATCTTCAATACGAACCTGAAGAGAAGAGTGATGTGTTAGTTGGTACATTTTTATTGAGTAAGACAGGAGGAACGATTTCAAATATGATTCAGAGGAAACCTTTGTCGACTAAAAAAAGAATTCTTCACATCAGCAGATTAGACCACTCTTACCCAGACGTCTGAGAACTCGTCTTGGGTATTAATAGGATTAATCATCGAAGAAGAGAGATGAGTGCAACTACTCACCCCTCCAAAATTTCGGAATCGCTGCAGCATTTCTTGATTAAAGAACCGGGCTGTTTCAGGATTCTCCAAAGCAGGGTTCAAGGTCTATAAACAGAAAAACAATAACATCATTCAGTGCAATCACACCGTCTGTTTCTTTGTAAAACGAAAAGGAGGCAGGGTTATAGAAAACTGGTTTAAGTGTCACTGAATACTGGTTACTTACGGCATCAATAAAATAGATCCCTGGTTCGATGGTCAGTACCATACTCTCTTCTAGCACACGGGTAGTTCTGAGCGAGCGGAGGCCTGGTTCGTCTACCCGCTCAGTACCCTGGGTGGATTGGACAGAACATTGTGAGAAAAACTTTATAAAAAATAACACGGCGAAAACGGACAAGAAAAGAGGCAAGGTAAAGAGCAATGCACTCTTCATACCGCTACGTAAAAAAAGGGAATAAATAAAGTACCTCTGGGTATCCACCGACGTCATGAACATCAAGTCCCATGAGATGTCCCAGACCATGAGGCATGAAAACGGCCCCAAGATGGAGCTTCATCATGTCATCCACTTCGCCCCGTAAGAGCCCCGCGTCTCTAAGACACTCCAGCTGAACACGGTTTGCCAGTCGATGCATGTCAGTCCATTTTACACCTGTAAGATACATGATCCTCATTCACTTGACACCAGTTAAGGCAATCAGTAGCTATTTTCTCTCATTAGCACAAGACTTTGTGCAGAGAAGGCATCGTTGACTCCAAACATTTAAAGAGCTTGTAAAAGTTAGTAATTGGTAAAACTGTTAGCTCTTAGGCTGCAATATTGAAGATGTTAGCTTTTTAAAACTACAACATTCCTGGGTTTTGGAAAGGCACTTATTTTGAGTTTTAAGCCCACATCACACACAAAAAAAAACACATTGGGCTCAAATTCCTTGGGACAATCAATCTTGCAAGCACTTTCAATATTAGGCTTGATATATTTTGTAACTCAATCAGAAAATGAAACCCTTATCTTATGCTAATGAGACAAATAAATTAAATAATGATTCCTCTACTGGCTCATTATACCTTTCCACAAATAATTTCTTTCAAACTTCTCTTCTTACAGGTATTCTTCATACGCAGTCACGAGTAGAACCACTCACAATGAGTAAAAAGCTGTATAGAAATTTTGTCAAAATTGGCTCAAAGATTTACTTTGCAGTTGATTTGAAAACCGGTCTAAGCAAGCCAGATAAGTGGAATCTGAAGTTCCTAAGAACTCACCAGGCTTAACAGCTGCCATTACTGCACGACTTGCTTTGTACACTGCTTCATAAATCATGCGCTGATCCTTTGTGAACTTCCCACTGGCTGGAAATGAACATGTGATGTCTGACGTATAGCAGTAGTATTCTCCACCCATGTCAAACAAGCTACAGAATAGATCATAGAGGACGACATGTGATTAACAACTAGATTCCATGTTGTAATGTGTCTGTTCAGTAACAGATCACAGATGACATCAAAATGCAGTAAGAACAAAAAGGTGACCATTAGCCATTAGCCAAGTGTGTCACTGATGTTCTCAGCACATTCTGACATCTTCTGTGATCTACAAATTGTTAATGGGGTCACCTATACAGCTGTTCTGCGATAGATCATTTATAAAAGGACCAATCAAAATTCGAGATATTTACATCACGCTAAACCGATAACAACACAATTCGACTTTTGAAATAGCTGTGTTATAGGGAAATATCTGCAAGCCTGACTTAACCGAGTTGAAAGCAAATTTATCAATGAAATTTATTTACATTACGTGGCAAATCATCTTAACGTACTTAAAGTACTTGTACAGCAAGACATGTGGTCAAGAGAGTCTGTGTTGCAATCATAGGCTCGCAATGCGTGCAAACGAATACAGGGATGCTATGATGCTTTATATTTAGATCAAAGGGTACTCACCACATATCCCCATCACAGATTAACTTGTCATTTGGTGCTCCTGCATGGCCATAATGAAGGGTAGCACAATTGTGGCCACTATCAAAAAGTAGACATCAAAGTAATTTATATCCTGCTCCTTGCTGAGGCCCACTAGCATTGCCATTAACAAGGAAAAAACTAAGAAAACAGGCCTGTTTTTGCAGAAAATGCTAGAGCACAATAACCTAAAAAGTTGTTATACTACTGAATCTGAAGGTGTCAAAGGAAGGTATTAAAATACAATTAAGTCATACAAACACTCCAATATTTCCAGTTTCAATTGCATCTTTTATGGAAAGAATCTGCATGATTTGTTGAGAGTAAGGAAAGATCAAGTGAAAAGCCAATTTCAAAACGTCTGAAGTCGCATTTCTAGTGCATGAAGAACATAATTTTGGTTCATGCAGGATGTTGAGGTCACAGCAATCCAGTTACCATTCCACATGCACTTAAAAAAACTTCATACCTTGCTCCAATACAGGCATAAGCCACATTTCGACAGCCACCTTGCGAGTAACAGTAGTGCAGGAATAAGCTGTAAAATAAAGAATATACATGTAGGAACTCAACCTCTAGATTAATTGCAAGATTTTTCAGAAACTGTTCGGAAAGATGACCTACGGCTTGGTCCATGAACTTACAAAAAATAACTTGGTCAATATTTTCCCATTATGACATGATTACGTTAGTTCAGGAGGCCAATAACTAAAAAAAACATTATTGCGCCATTGCTGGTCCAATATTGGACTGGCACTGTCCCAAATGATCCTGCACAATCACTCTTGAAAATCTGTTGGCTGTTTTATGGCTTACATCTCTAACAGAACTTGCTTTAAACCTAACAGATTCCTAATATTATTTTTTCCAACTCTCTTTTCCCTCTGTTTTGTTTGACATCAGAATGATGTGAGTATGTGCTCAGTAGGCTTCCAATCAGAATTTATACCTTTTTCCAGTCTGTGATCATGACATTTTGTTTCTAGACATTTTTACTCATGCTTGCTTGCTTGGGACCATACTGGGAGAATATTAGCCCTCAGTCTTGACAGTCTACTGCCATGACCTTGGGCTGATATACTGCAAGTAATGCCCTCCCACTTGGTAAATAAAGATATATATACAGACCTCATGCTAGTTAAATAACATAATCAGTACATAACACAACTCAAAGTTGATCCTTCCTTGGAAGGTTCATATCTTTTTTCAGAAACAAATTCTCAGGACTTTTCCAGGACCTGAATGATGTTTCCAGGACTCCAAAATTCACATAAATCCTTTCATTCCCAAAATGTCAATATAGTTCTCCTTATTGTAAAATATCCATACCTCCCCCATGGAAGGGCTTTTATGATGCCTCCACCCCTCTGGAAATTCCAGTTAAGCTTCATGCATTTCTTTAAATGTTTCAGTCTTATAGCCCCCTCCCCCCCACCCCAGGAAATTCCAATCCCTTCTGTGAGGAGAGTATGGATATTTTCTGGAACTGCACATTAGCTGAATATTGCTGTGAAGAACCTGGGTTCGGTTCTCAATAAAACTGTTTCTTACACATGACATATTTTCCTAGTTTTTTTTTTTTGCAGCTTAAAATGAGAAATTTTTACTAAAAAGGTCACTAGGCACAAGTCCAATCAGGAAACAATAATATTCCAAACACACCTATATTGGGTGATTCCAGAAAATATCCATACCTATACCACGGGCAGCTTTTTTGAATTCTCTGGGCAAGGGGGAGTTCTTTGAACTGGAAATCCAAAGGTATGGGGGAACTTACGATTGGAATTCCGAGGGCATGGGGGAGGGAATTTCTAGATTTTAGAGGGGACAGACATTTTTTGGCACAAACAAACTGACAACACTGCTGATAACCATGGAAAGCAAGGTAAAAGACAAGCATTGATCGATCGTGCATGCGTTTGCGTTCATTTAAAGAAGAAAGCTGATAAAATCTGGGTTGTACTTTGGGCTCCAGAGAACTTAAAGTTGATGAATTTCTTTTCAGATTAATCATTTGCTATGAAAGACAACCTGGCTTGTTTGGTTACTATGCACCAGCGATATATACACATAAAGAAACCACTGCAATCACGTCTGATCAAGTGAATATCTTTTGTAATATTGAAGGTAAATTAGGCACAATTTGCCCACTTGTGGTCTTATTTCCATTTGATAGTAACTAGTGCACAAAACAATTAAAATTTTCATTTCTTCTACAGTTTAGTCAAAAACTAGTTACAAAATTGCGACTGAAGAGGAGGGAGTTTTAGTTGCCAAACATTTAGTCACAAATGTATGCAATCATTTTGGTCGCAATTTCGAGCCCTGTAAATAGTTGTTTGGCTGAGAATTATTAGCAAAAACTTCTGGGAAGATGTAAAAGTGTAAAATGTCTTTTGTTGGAAGTCCCAAGGAGACAAACAAGGAATTCCAGAGGGTTCAAGTAAAAAACAGAAATCTGGAAGGGAGGGGGTTAACAAATTTGGAATTCAGAGGGCATGGGGGGTAGAGCATTTTGGTATTTGCCAAGGCAGATGGGGGAGGTTCAAATGTTCATGCCGCCTGTGGTGTGGTATGGATATTTTCTGGAATCACCCATTAAAGTCCTAGCTATTACATATTAATTATTTGGTTTTCTGCAACTTTCCTTCTTGAAATGTGGTGACTTTCCAGAAAATTAAAGTATATTTTACCTTTCTAATTCAAACTCAGTCATTCCAGGTCTAATACGTTTCATTACCTGAAATTACAAAATGAGATTTGAGAAGACAAAAAGTTGCCAGTGGACTTAAAGTGTGTTTGTATTAATTTTGGACTAATTTATTTAAGTTGAATGTAGCTACAGAATCACAGGGAAAAAATCTATAAACTAAACACTAGCAGCTGGCAGGTGACTTGGTAAAAAAATATCACCTCTTTGTGGGCTTCACTGCTGACCCTGTTTGCAAAGCGCATCACCTCAAGCTCCTGAGGGGTCTTAAACACACGGCTACAACCAGAAAGCATAAAATACAAACATTATCCAGAATATGTCAGAATAACATAGTTTTATCATGAAAGAAAGTTAGAGCTAATTAAATCTGATAAAGCTGACTCTCTCTGCTCTCTTGAGAGAGAAACTGGGATGACAAATCATTCTGAATTCACTAGAACTCAAACAAGGGGTTGCTACTTTGTGCACTAGACACATTGATGGTAGTTCATGGCTTTACAGTACCAAGGTTTGTAAACCTTTGCATTTGGCGCAGTAGTTTTTCCTCATATTTTGTTTATTTTATTTTTGTGTCTAGTACACCAAGAAGCCTTGAATAAATCAGAAAAAGAAAGTCAAACTAACAAAAAGTGATCAATTACCATTCAGCTATCTCAGGATGCAAAATCTTATTGTCCACACTGAACCTACAGTGACACAAAATAGATTTAGGACATAATCCAACAGGGTTTGTATATTGTTGGAAATTCAGGCTTTATATACAATGCAACTAGGTTGAAAACATATTTTACAACATTATTTCTTAAATCTGAAAGGCTATCAGCTGGCCCTATTTTAAATTTATTGGACGTCATGCCTGAATGTGTTATTGGACAGTAAACATCATTTGTATATTCTCTGTTGTAGGACAGTTGGCCTGGAATGGGTTCCCTCTCTGGTGGATCTTGAAGACAATTCAATGAATTTTACTTGCCAAATAGTTGAACCCTTCAACATTTTTTTCCTGTGATTTTCTTTAATACAAGTATTGGTGACAGGACTTTACTTTGTCCAATTTAGTCTGGAGTCAAACTTCCAACTAAACAAAAGAGACTCCTGCTTCATGGTTATCCAAATTGTTAATCACTGGACAGTAAACTTGACTCTACTCTGTCCTGTTACTAAAATTACACATCAACAAAATAATGAAACCCACTTGCTTATGCCATCAAATGCTGCTTCTCTGCAATAGTGTCCAGAATCAGTGTTAAGACCACGCTGCAATGGCAAATAACATGTGTAATTATGGCAAACAAGCTACAAACAAATGAACAACTTAAACAGAATGATGAAGCATAGCTCTGTTATAAAAATATATAGATTTTTCTTGGTGTTATAAAAATATATAGATTTAGATTTAGGCTTAAAAGCTTAGCTCCTATTACAATAAATTATCCTAGCTTGAGCCTGCAATCCAATCGAAAACCAGTATTTGGTCAGTGGTCAACTCCAAAAAAAACCCACATGACCTCGATGAGCTCTCAACCTGAGCCCGCTGGAGATCATGTGAAACTGGTCATTGGATACCTTGTTTTGACAGGTGTCAATTGATCCTAACATGGATGACCAATATCAAACATGTATGCTGTAAACCATGGCTGCATGCCTATTAGCCTATTAGCTGGAGTACAGCCGCTATGTTACATGACGTTATCCTTGTTGTAGTTTTTTTTTTATCGTAGGGCGCACCAGCCTACAATCCATGCTGCTAACCATGTTGACCATGAAAAAAAGAGTTGCATGGTTTTCTATTTCTGTGCGTGCACGTGGTTCTGTTCAGGTAATAGTTAGGAAGTCCTGCTTGGCAGCCCTTCAGGGTATCGCTCTGTCATGGGTATCGCTCTGTCGTATCACTCTGTCAGTGATGTAGGCAGTTTTGTGGAAGCAGTGTAAAAACAAACTCAAAGAAAGAAATGCCCTTTGACTTTCCAAACATTATCCATGTACTATCAATTCTGAAGATGACTTTCGCTCAGGTTGTCAAAGTGTCAGTCACCAACAACAGTTCTTTTCAGAGCTACTTTCACCTGTACAATCACACTATACCAACTAATATTGACACATCAGCTATATAGTTGCCACCTATTTGACTGATGTTAACTAATAAATTATGTTTGTAAGTCTGTATGTATACATGTATGCATGAAATTTTTTTTTGGTAAGGGAGCATATCTTAATACATAAAAAATGTATAATTTACATGTACATGTTTAACTAGTGACTTCAATGCACAGCTAGGAGTTCTTCAACACAAAGCAATACTTCCGTTAAAGATTAAACAAAAATTCCAAAACAAGAGATGCCAGAGGGCAGTATGGAGTTTTGCTAGTATGTTGATTACAAATCATATGGGTTTGGAGCTCTTTTCCTTGACAAATAACAAGAAACTGAAGAATTAAACTGCATTTATTTAAAAGATCAAGAACAGGAATTACCAGTGTCAATAAGATGGATGGTGACCTCTTTTGCAGCACTTCAGCTATCTAATAATGACAGTGGTAACATTTATTTAACAAACTACCATTCACAGTGTACTATATTGTTGTACATATGTCTTCATGGTGTATACATACTCCAGTCAGAGAAAGCTTGCTTCTGACTGGGTTACCCTGGCTTAAATAAAATAAAGGTATATATAATATAATATACTCAAGATTAATAGCCCAGCTATTGCCTGGAGGGGCTGGGATGGGCACTGTTGGGATTGACTGATGCATAAGGTGGCCTCGAGAATGTTCACTCCAAAATGGCAGGGCTGGTAAGATTGCATAAAAAATCATACTACGCTGATTTTTGGCAATGGCAAGGCAGGTTACCTCACTGATGGAATCGAGTTCCACAGCCTTGTATGCCGCAAAGAGATGTTCATTTTAATTGTTATGGATACTTATCCAAATATTTGTTTGGTACGTTGGTGAACGACTACAGTACTACACATATTTAAAGAACATGTATGCAGACCAAGGACAATTTCATTCACCATTTACATTCATGACTTTGCACATAACGCACTTTGATTATCATACGTTTAAACCAGCACATAAACAGAGATTTCGGGCCAACCTTTTGTTGTTCCATGAAACAGATTTGTAACAAAGTCCATACGTGCTAATTAAAAAACTGAGTAATCTATCTACTGTTATAAACCACAACATACATTGTACTTGCAGCAAGTCACTCAACCATGATATAACTTCAAGTACAATGTTGCTTGTGAGAATTCATGTTATTCAAAAAAGACATACAACTAACAGTTTTGATATCATTCCAAGATCAGGAGCTTTAAAATTTCCTCTCTTAAGTAGAAAAAGGGTTTGCACATACCTCGTCAGTAAAGAAGACTTCATCAACTTCATACTTCTTCTTAAAATGCTCAAGGCTGTGAATCCTGACACAAAAGAGAAGAGAAAATAATGTTCTTTTTTAAGCTGGGGATAAGCTCTCTTTGAGCTGGTGAAATTACTCAGTAGCCACCTTGTTTTAATCTGGTAACAGCTCACCAGGAAATGGCCAAAGATTAAACAGACCAGAAAATTTTCCAGGCTTGTCTCAGACAAACAGTCTTGGTTAGTGAAGCAACTGAACACAAAAATTTAATGAGTCAAACCAAATACTTCAAACCATGTGTAGAGTCATCAATTTTTACATGCATGGAAACTCAGGTCTCTGTTTTAAACTCTATATTGGTCTGAGACTTCTATGCCCTGATTTTGCTCCATTGATAACTTCCCAGCTACTCAAAGATGATTTGAAGTATAAATAATTATTATGGTCAACAAATGTGGGTATTTCATATTAAACAATCATATAATCATAATTATAATGTTAGATGATCAATGGTATTATAATTTGTAACATCTACTTTCCCATCCAGATGGCATATGATGCAGGTAGTCGTGGACAAAACAAGATTGAACGTGCTGTATCCACTTCCACAGCACCAAAACAGTCAGGTTCCAGAACACCGAAGGTCCAGTGAAAGTAGGACTCCTGAAAAAGAGCAAAATTGTATGACAGCCATGAAAACAAAATAATTTACTTTGCAAATACTTGCAGCATATGTGGGACTTAGCGAGACAAACATATCAGCTTATCAAAAGAAAAAACACCTGGTCAACTTTTTGATAAACGTTTTTACAATCTTGAAGGATAAGCCATTCAGGCTCACTAATTTTTAAAGAGATCCTAGTTAGCCAGGGTCGTTTAATAGTCCAGTGTAAGATAAATTTACCTGCCGGAAAAGGATATCTCTATCAGAGCAGTATTGTTGCTTTTGTTCCCCTCCTTGCAGTAGAACTATTGCTCCTGATGGTACACCTTTGGCCTTTTTTAGACGGTCACATAAATGCTTTCTATTGGTTGCATGAAGACTGACTGGAACAGACAGTGTATGTGATCCAAGTTGAAAACATGACCTAAGATTTCCAAAACACAATAATTATTATAGGTCATTTATTTTACTCTCATGGTTGTTATATTAATGGTCACTAATTCTTCTTGAAGAATGAAACCTGATTCTGTGATACAAAAGAAACTTTTTCTGCATTTTCCAGAAAGAAAAAGTTGGAATATTAAACAAATGTACTTGGGTTGAATTGGCAGAGCTCTACTTTTTATATAGCTTTTTCGGAGAGTTGAGAGGCAAAACTTGGCTATCTTTTGGATTTTGTTGATTAAGTGGGCCTCAATGGTATATGACAAATTCTCCTCATTATGGTAACCAAGTGTCCCTCCCCTCCCCCCTCTCCATGCCAATACCAGTAAATTCCTTGGTTTGGGGGTGGGATGGGAGAATGGTGGAATATGTAAAATATGCATTTTTGTGGCTGAATTGGTGGAGCTTTTCTTTTAAATTGTTCTCTTTTCAGGGTCGAGAAGATAAAATAGCCGCAGTCTTCCTAATTGATTTTCTTGGATTAGTATCGATATCACTGATTTCGTACTAATACTGGTATATATATATATATATGTTATCTTATTAACCAAATGCAAGGGCTGTACTGGGAGAATAGAATTGGTCCAAGGTCTTGACAGTAAGTACCTTGCTGTGCTCAGTCCATACAGAAAAGGTTGAGGACCGTTATTCTCCCAGTACAGTCCTGACCAGGCTTGGTTAATAAGAGATTTGTTACACAACTGAGTCTTCAAAATTAAGAGAGATCTTGTAGGATCATTTAGGACAGTTCCTGGCCCAACTCTTAGAAAATATTGGACTGGCAATGGAGCAATCCAATTGGTTGATTTTAGTTATTGGCCCTCTGAACTAACTTAGTCGTATAATAAATAATAAACAATTTATTGGATGAGGTTTTTGTGATATCCGGAATAATCAAGGTTGAGGTAAGTGTTATCAGATGAAGCCGAAGCCGAAGGCCAAGACTGATAACACTAACTGAGACCTTGATTATTTCGGATATCACAAAAACTGAATCTCATAATTGTTTTGTTATACATTTAAATACTGTAGTTGTAGTCACGCATAGTAATAAAAATCTTAAAAGTTGTTGTCACTGACTTAAAAATCTTAAAATAGACATTTCGGCTAAAATACTATAACCTTCTTCAGTGATGAAATGAATGTTAACAGCGTCTAAATGTAAATGAGATGTTTATAAGAATGTGAGGAACTCGCTAGGGATTAATTTAGCATTTTGTAAATGTCTGGAATATGCGCATGGTCATTAATTGAGTTCGGTTCGTGAATGGAATGCCACGCTTCCAAGAACAATCTACGCAACCACAAGGGACAGCGGTCTATGACCTTGACATTATTAAAATCAAATTCGTGGTTGTTTTTCATACAGTGTTGCGCCAAAAGAGAGTTCTTGTCACATGTGAGGACGGCTCTTTTGTGTTCTTTTGTTCTGGATCTCAAGCGCCATCTTGGCAAATTTGGTGATGGAACACGTCGAAGAGAGAGCGTTAAGTACTGCACCACACCCCCCTAAGTGGTGGTACAGATATGTTGACGATAGCCATGTTTGCCTCGCCCGTGAGCATCTCACTGAATTTCACTTCCATCTTAACTTGATCAACCAGCACATCAAATTCACAGTCGAAGAAGAGAGTGATAGATCCATCCCATTCCTCGACATGAAGACAACTAGAAATACTGCTGGATCAATTAAAACCAGTGTTTACAGAAAAGCAACCCATACCGACAAGTATCTCCATTTCAACTCTCAACACCCTTCGCAACACAAACGCTCAGCGGCCAGAACCCTTCTTGACAGAGCAAAGAATATTCCGTCAATTGACGAAGACAAAAAGTCCGAAGTACAACATGTGGTGGACGCACTCGAAACCAATGGTTACACGGACCAATTCTTAAAAAGCTGCCAAAGAACCAAACCACCTAAAGCATTAAATCAGCCCCAAAATAATCAGCCACAAAGCCACAGAGGCTTTGTTACTTTGCCATATTTTCAAGGAATCTCTGAAAAATTGCAAGAACTTTGGGACAATTCAACTTAAATGCTGCTCATAAACCCGTCAAGACGGTTGGTTCGATCCTGAAGAAACCGAAGGACAAATTCGATCAAGACCTGTCAACTGGTGTTGTGTATAAAATCAATTGTAAAAACTGTGAAAAACTTTACATTGGCCAAACATCCAGAGCACTGAGATCCAGAACAAAAGAACACAAAAGAGCCATCCTCACATGTGACAAGAACTCTCTTTTGGCGCAACACTCCATGAAAAACAACCACGAATTTGATTTTAATAATGTCAAGGTCATAGACCGCTGTCCCTTGTGGTCGCGTAGATTGTTCTTGGAAGCGTGGCATTCCATTCGCGAACCGACCTCAATTAATGACCACGCGCATAATCTAGACATTTACAAAATGCTAAATTAATCCCTAGCGAGTTCCTCACATTCTTATAAACATCTCATTTACATTTAGATGCCGTTAACATTCATTTCATCACTGATTCAGAAGAAGGTTATAGTATTTTAGCCAAAATGTCTATTTTAAGATTTTTAAGTCAGTGACAACAAATTTTAAGATTTTTATTTCTTATACATTGTTTTAAAGAAAATAACGACAAACGCATTATCGCACCAAACACAGTTTATTTTCGACAAGCCATGTTCTTACGTGAACTTGACATCAATTGCTCTTAGAAATCATGCATTGCGTGCATAACCTACGGATTATAATCTGTGGATTATAATCTGAAGGTTGCGCTGTTTCCCAGAATTAGCTGTAGGCTTTTAGCCAATGAGAAGACAGATGGTGACTACAATGTATAATAATCAGCATAGTCAGGCTGGGTTCACGTGGGGTCAAGATGGCTGGATAATGGCCGAGTTCCTTTATGGCAATGTTCAAAGACAGAAAATCCCTCCAAAAAACAAAAAATGGCCAATATTTAGACATCTCAGCCAGACAAGCTTGGTCAATAAAACATTTGTCATAAGGTATAAAGAACACCAGTCGACAATGAAAGAGTTGTATTTGATGGTGACCCGTCGTTGTCGGATTTGATAGGTCAGAAAACTGATTGAAGGCGGTACGGAAAAACGTCGTTAACTAGCCTGCGAACAGGCTCCTGGTGAGCCTGCCCCGATCGCTTTGCTCTCCGAATTCTTCTGTTTCGCGCTCGCCGAAATTTTTTCCGTCCTCGCCAGGAGCCTGGTCGCAGGCTAGTCGTAAACAAATTTGAGACATGTGTCGTCTTACCTCAGCACCAGAGTAATAGCGGAAGAAATACCTTATTGTTAAGCTTTTGATCTGATGCAGAGGTAAGAAAAAAACGCCGTTTATTAGTTTGCTAATAAAAAGGTCACAAGGGCGAACGATAACCTGAGATCGAAAAGTTCGTAATTCCATTTTCTGTTCCCCTGGGTAGGGGCTTTTTGCAACAAATTAAGCTAAATGAAAGAAAAATACTCACGGAACACTCGCCGCAGTCATCTTCAAAAGTTTTGTAGAAAGAAAAGCCCTAACCCTCAGCTGAGGTTAAATGGTTGACTTTGTCCGTAATGATTCGTAATTCGTCGGGATTACTTCGTGACAATTCGTGACATTAGTCTCCCCAGTACCTCCTCTCTCACTAGCCCAGTGCAGAGTTTTGGTGATTTGGACGTTGTAATTTTCAATTTTAATCCTCGTTCATTAAACGTTTTAGAAATTTCAAACCATGGCAGATGACATAGATGATTTATTAGACGAGTGCGATGATTTATTAGACAAGAGTCGCAGTTCAATTAAACCCAAGCAGAAACCCTCAAGCAAAAACATCTCCAGCTCAAAGAAGGCGACGAGAAACGAAGACAAAAACTTGAGAAGGTTGGCGGTCAGCTTGCGAGCTCTTCAGAGCTTTCCCCGCTATTCCGAATATATTTTGCCGTTTTCTTTTATATGCATTGTAATGGCATCCATTGATTTTTTCTTTTAATTCTTCAAACGTTATGCCTTTTAAAGTTCACAGGTGAAAAATACTGATCGGGAATTACACGATATGATCCTAGAGTGTATGGACGACGGACCTGACATTCCTGAACTAAGTGATGAGGTAAAACTAACAAGTATACTTATTCAGTGTGTTTAAATTGTAAGAGAAAAATTAAAAGAATGTCTGCGTTTCCCTTATGGCGCTACTTACACTTTTCATCAAATATTTAGACAAACGGCAGATTCGTTACCAAGTCAACGCGAATAGATTATTTTATTCTCAAATTAAATTCTCCACACCGGTTGACTCAATTAAGCTCTCTGGGGTCCTCTGTAAATTGTAATAATTTGCACACTCATATATAAACTTAGTCTTGTAGTTATCAATAATTATTTCTTTTTTGTTTCTTCCATTCATTCTTTCTGCAGCTAGTACTAGTTAATTAAACTTTCCTTTTTACATTTTGATTTTGCTACAGCCTGCAACACATGTGTCTTTAAATAAAAAAGATTTAACTTCATCACGAAAGCGGTGTGTAAAAGTTTTCCTCGGTGGTTCCAAATTTGCAAAAGGACTTTGCACTGGGTCAGAAGAAAGGCAAGTACTTTCTGACTTTTAATTACACATCCACAATGTGGATTTCAATGCTAATTCAGCCAGGCCTGTATTACCATCTCACCTCTTATGGTATATTAAGACCTTATTATTATATGGCTGTGTCTCACAAGGACTGGGAACTAATGAATTCACAAATTTGATTGGCTGAAATCGATATTGACCGTAGTCCAGATTTTCCCATCTAGACCAGCATCTAGACCAGTTTCATTTTGCGTTGAAAAAGTAGCAAACTCAAATACAAAAATGTTCACCGTTTTCTTTTATTTTCTTCTCAATCATTTATGGCAGTGTAAAAAAAGCCTGATGACAAAAAAAAAGTAAAGAGGATGAGCAAATTTCGGCAGGTTTAAGTTAAGTTCATCTCCGTTTGCAAGCAAAATGTCAGCAAACCAGTTACATTAAACAAATTAAAGTTTTCTTCTTTGCCATATAATAAACATCTTATTAACCAAGCTAAGTCGGTCCCTATGGAAGAATCTTGACCTTGGTTGTGTGTACAGACCTCACTGCATTCGGTCTGTACTCACGACCTCGGTCACGATTCTCCTATACAGACCTCCTGCTCGGTTAATAAGAGCTAAGTAACACTTACCACCATCACACTATTGGTTTCAAAATATCTGATAAATGTCCTTTTAATCATGTACATGTATTTGGTATGGCAATTGGGGATGGCAACATGCCCAAAAAACTGTGCTCTTGGAGTCTGTCCACATCAGTTGATTAACTGAGCTCTTACAATATTTTGTTTCCATTTTCAGGGCTTGTGACAAGTTACGCTGTACCTCATGTGATTTCAGTGTTGTTATCCTTAATGATTATGAATGGCAAAAAGATTGTGACTATTTATTCTTCAGAAACAATATTCCAGACTTTGAGAAGCTTAAAAGCAAGCTAACAAGGAAAAGAGGCAAGATTTTATGAGTGTTGTTTAACAAAGTAATCCCTTTGGTCAGAATTTCTTGTACAAGATTGTCAAATTCTCCTCAGTACTCATCAAGCAGTTTTCTTAAAACCAGTTTTCTAATAAGAATAAGGTTATTAGAAATGGTTCAGTTATAAAATATTGACTAAAGGTGGTTTAGACTTTGGAAATTTCCATTCTGAGATAAACTTGTATACTTGGCAGGGTATTACTTTATTTACTTTTATCATGATCATGAAACTTTCTATTTCCCAGGTTGTTGTGCTTATGCCTGTCAGTGTTCATGGAGATCTGTTGTACAATTGACTGAAGTTTGGTTGGGAGATTCAGAACTTAAATGGGTCTGTGGAAGGCACAGCTGACAGATTTCTCAAGCGATCACATTCATGATCATGTGTAGAGAGCACTGGACACTTATTTAACATTTGTTAATTTTAATTGCAAAGTTGTTTTCTTGTACATAGGTGTATAGTTTTACTCCAAAAGAAAGTAGACCGAAGTAGTTTCAATTCCCTTTCAGTCAGGTAGTTAACTTGTAAAAATATGGGAGTAAAACTGTTAAAATAAAATATTTAAGAGAAATCACAGTGTGAGCTTGGGCTGCCTGTGGAGAAATAAACAAAACAACAGGGGTTTAAGATGTGATTTATTTTGTGGTAACAGTGAACTACTGTTTTCCCCTCCCTGGCATGGTCACATGCAACCACTGCCACTTTGCTCCACACTTGAAAACATAGTTTGTTCGTTCTCTGTGGTTCTGCACCAGATCTCTCGATTTGCCACTTCTTCCCTTTTCTTCCAAAGCCAAGGGTCTTGGGGTGTTAGCTGATATCCATTCTGAGGAAGTGGCCAATGAACCTCTAGCACTGATGATGAGAGCCTGATTGCACATCTCTTTATTGGTTACTTTTGTATGCCAGTATATCTTTATACACCTAAGTTCTCAAACTGCTGTGTAGGAATACATGAAACTTGGTCATATAAATTTGTTCTTGGTCATACACCACATTTCACATCAAAAATCTATACACAGAGCAAATGCACTGGGCCAGGAACTTGCTTTCAACAACCGAGCACATAGAAGTTTGTCCTTGTTCATCCCAGGGAATGGCCCAAATTGAATAGCTGTTAATACTAACAGTTATCAGTGGTTTGACATACAAACAAGGCGAAAGGGATAATTGAAGGGGTGCGTGGAAAAAGCCTTAAGTGACTCTTGATCTCTTGTCAAATTCTCCTTTTTTCGTAGAAGGAAGCGGAGAGCAATTTAGAAGAATCTTGCCGTCTATCAGATGTCACTTAGGCTCTTTTTCCATGCCACCCTTCAATTCTGCGTTGTATTGACCAGTTTGCCTTGTTTGACAATGTATGCCTTTTTAAACAGAAGAATATTTGACTACAGACTCAACTGTAACAACAGTTATTAGGCCAGGAATTATAAGTTGGGAAATAGCAATGCACAAAGAGATTCCACATTGCCGTGGGTCTTTCCAGTAATAGATTACAGATGGGGTTGAGACCCTGTTAGGGGTAAATTCCGACAAGCGACATGGCCTTGAAAAGGCGACATGAGAGCTATGAATTGGCGACGAACGACAGACTACTCCAGCGAAATAGAGTAAGCGACACCAATAGCAAGATAGACCGACAACGAATTTCGGAACTGAGAATGCATCGATTGTTCTAAACGTTTGAGTCGAAGTGAAGACGCATTTCCAGAGTTTTTAAAAATGTGTTTTCCTCTCTCACGCGCGATGTCAACGGGTCGTGAAACCCAGGGTTTCTTATATATGCTAAAACGTCCACGTCCAATAAATCGAGTCCGTCATTGCTGAGCATTTTTTCTCACTCTCAGCTGAGTGAGCAGTGCCCTAAAACGCCTAAAAACACGCTTAAGGAAAAAGGAAAGAGATCTTCGACCGTCTGCTTCATATTTTTATTAGTGGGTAACTAGTGAAAGAATATGAAGCTGTATTATCAGGGGCACCCAACGACCGTTTTCTCTCGTATGCTTTTAAACGCTGTTTTAGGCTACGTAGAGTACTTTTAAAGCTCTGTAGGTTAATTTTAGGTTGCGCTAAAAAAATTTTATCTGTTCGGTTATTCTAGGGGAACTTGAGTATTGTCGAATTTATTAGGGCTTTTCTTGTCCATTTCCCGAAACCCTTAGGTCTTATCGCCTTTCCGAAAACGATAGCTTACCTTCTTAGCGTACCCAAAATGACATTTTTAACAATCCGAAAACAACAGACATTAAATTTCTCATATCACGAAAGTTCGAGGTGACAATTCTCTTGAGAAAATCAAAGGGGATTAAAGACCTTCCGAACAGATAATTTACCGAAACGATCCGTAGGGTGCCCCTGTATTATCAACAAATGGCATTATGGAAGGAAAAGAGAGACAGGGGAAAGTTGCCAAGGTCTTCTCGTCTTCAGCAGGAGATAAGGGTTACGCCAAATTCAATGGAAGAATATAGATAGGAGAGATTATCTGATTGAGGCCGTTGAGATTTTGAGTTAAAGAACGGTTGTTAAACATAAACATGGTAAAAATAGTCATAGGTTCGATTGTACATTAGGTCCAAGTACTGACTGGAAAATGGCTGAAAATAGCAATTCCAAGCGTCTAAATTTCAAAAGTTCCTGGGGGAGCATGTCCCCACATCCCCTAGGAGGTTAGCAACTTCAGCGCTCGAAAGCATGCCCAAGCCCTTAGAAAGCATGCCCCCAGCCCCTTAGAAGATTTTGAAAAATTAAAGTAGCTAAGAAGTCTTTTCCTTCATTCTGAGTCGAAATATGATGCTTTAAAAGTAACCCTAAAGTAACCATTAAACCCACTGACTGGAGAAGTGCTGGCTCTGCATAAGAATTCCTACTACTGAAAAGTGGTCGAAGCAAGTGCAAAGCATACAAGGAGTAAATTATATCCAAAGAGATACTTAATTATATATGTACTTGACTAAAACAGCAAGGAACCTTCAATGCGTGAGAAATAATCGTTTCAGCGTGAGAGCGCAAGATTGAATTCGTTTGCGTGAACCTCATGCTCAATGCGTGAGACTTGAGAGCACTGTGTCGGTTTTTTTTTTTAATAAACAAAGGTATTACGATGTGTTATACATGTAGCTTCGTTTTAATCGAAAAAGGTCAAATTTCCTGACACAACTCCTCTGAGACGAAATTCCGACAGGCGACATAAGAATCTTGCGAAATGCCGACGTGGCTGGTGGCGAATTTCAGACAGGGGACATGGGTACCCCCCCTAACAGGGCCTCGGGGTTGCCACAGGAAAAAAGGGGAAAATATTCTTCAAGGTCAGGGAAAAGTCAGGGAATTTTATTTTGAGTCAGGAAAAATTGACGTTTTGAAGAAAAGTCAGGGAAAATTGAAATAATTTAACATTGAAGGCAGAAGAAACATTTGAGGTCACTGTGATCTCAACGATATTGCTGCTTAAGGTTACTTCAGACCTTCGCGGGAGTCCTCCAGAAAAAAAATTCGTACGCGCGCTGTTTTCAAGGAACCCCTACAAACTATATATCAACAGAAAGGTTATAAAATGTAAAATTCGATAAAATTATGTTTTGTTTTGGATTTTGCTTTCCAAAGGCGGCAGAGGCTGTCAACTCCAAAATGACCGACTGACGTTCCAGCGAATTACAAATCCATACCAGGCTTTACAAGATCAATGGAAGATTACAAAAACATAGATGTTTACCTTGCCAATGACTATTAAGAACAAAACCAGACACCATAAAAATAGAGTTTGGCATGTTTAGCATCAGTTGGATAGTCAAAATAACATCAAATTGCAAATACTTTTTGGTGAGAGTCTTTTTGATATGATTCTAATATTCGTAATATGTTTTTATAACCCCTTTGTCAAGTCTCCTTTGATATTGTTATAATTTGGGGTTGTGGTAAAAATAAATACAGGACGAGAAGTTTTTGACCATATGATTATTTATAAACTGCATATTGAAACACAACCTAAGTTTTGAAAAAAAGTTGCTCTGAAAAGTACCAGTATTTAAAACTCCACTGTACCAGGCATGGAGCACGTGCAAATGATGTTCATTCACACAATATTAAGTTCACTACGTTGTGAAATTCATTTGACACAATGATATTTGATGGAAGATCTTGGCTATTTGTCCATAGTGTATGTATTTATTATACAGTCAGTTCTCTTGTGATGGACACCTGTTTGATACATTCAAGTGAAGTAAGTGTCTGATGTACTCCAGTCCTTTACTTCATTGCCCTTCAAGAACTGGGTGAATACAGCTCTAAGGCAGACACCTCTCTAACACAAAGACAGATGCTTCTTCAGGATGGACACTGGCCCTGGAGGTGTGCATTCAAAGAGAATTGACTGTACATTATGAAGAGTTTTTATTTTCCTGATTTATGTCATGCTGTGGAACAAAAAACAGAAAACCATATTAATCTTACATGCAATTCTTACCATGATCAAACCATGTTTTATATATACAGTACAAGTCAAAAAACAGCAATATAAGTCTTGTGACTATTTGGATCGAGGAATTTGAGTTTTAGAGAAGACCAAAAATGGGCAAGACTAGACAAAAAAAAGCAATTTTCCCAGAGAAGATCAAAGAGTTGAAGCTGATTGATTGATCTGTCAGTTTTCGTGCAATCCTCACTGACAGTGCATCAGTGTCAAAGTATTTCAAATAGTCATACCACTGGTCTCTGTGAGCAAAAATGCAAATTTGTCAGGTTTTGTTGGTTGTTATTCATTTACACGTCTATGGCAAATTATGTACCTCTCAAACAGTGAAGCTCTCATGCTGCTAGCTATGGCTGATGGCTGGCCATCTCCTAATTTAAATACACTTTCTATGACAGACAGTTCTGTGCTAGTAGTGTCCAGGCCGCAAAAGGAAGCCCAGTCGTTAACAACCATGCCCGCTCCAATGACATCACTGCCTCTGTTGACAGTTCCAGCCTGTGGATATAGAAAAGACACTCTTGCAAAAAATCACACAAAACGATCTCAACCACCTTTTGCCTTCCTCTCCCAAGAACAATACATACAGTTGAACCTCTTAATGTGGACACCAAAGGGGCAGATCTGAGTGTCCTTTTTATAGAGGAAGAGATTATATGAATGCTGGTTTTGCTAGGGCTAAGTTAATTGTCTGTAATATACCGTAAGCTTCTGAAAGTAATGACCCTCAATACTTTTGGAATTAGCAGCCTTTGTGGCTTGTTACTTTCAGGGGTCATTACTTTTGGAGAGCAAAAAACGTTATGTGATGTTGATGCCAGTGAACTCTAAAGATGCAAATATTTGTTCAAAAACAAGATAAAATTCATCACAAGAATCCAGTTTCAAGTTACTGCCACGTGGGTGGACTCTTCATGTCTACACTGTGTTATTATGGAGGTGTCCGTAAGGAGAGATTTAACTGTTCATATAAATAATTATCACTGTTTCAATTAATAATATTATTGAAGTAACAGGTGCATGGCTGTAGAAGCTAGTTATCATTGAGCTGTCATCAACTTGTTATCACAATTTCCAATGTGCCATTTGAATTGACTATGTGAATGATTGATAACAGTTGGAGATACCAGTAGTTGGGAAAAATTGATGTCTTCAACTATCATTGACTATCATGCACCATTTGACCTAAGCTTTCAGTTATACTTCACTGTTTTATAAACCTGATGTAAAAACTGGAACACCTCATCAGTCACTATTAACCAACCAGACTGTACAATTCAGTTCATCTGACCTTATCTGGCAGATGTGGAGTAGTAATAAGGGGCAATGCTAAGAGGTTTGGAGCGGTAAGGGAAAAGGAGAATAGAGGGCTAGGTACATGTACATTTCCACTCCTCCAACATCTCTCTCGTATCTATTTGCAGGATGCAATATGAGACTTTTTAAAAATGAAAAGGACAAACCACAAGGGGGACTTGTAATAATGATGACAACTCATCCTGACCTTCAACTGATGTTCGAGGATGTACCTACAAAAAAAAAACTTCAGATTATCCAACATTCAAAGCTTGAGAGACACACAATGTAAAGTTTTTCCACCTTAAGGACGTTCATGCAAATTGTTTCTGCACATCCTTACTGCACACGCAAAGAGTCCAAGCCTTGTTTTTTGTCAACAAACACAGCTGTGAGTTTAACTGCAAAGAGTTATTTCCCCAACCTTAATTTTTTTCTTTTTGCAAAGAGTGACTCCAAATAGCAGAAATAATGCATTTAAATTTTATTCAGTGTTTGGTTTGATAAAACATTATTTTGTGTCCAGGCCAAAACAATTTATTTAAAAAATGTCCCTTTTAAAAGAAAAATAACAAATATGTAACAAAATTTCATTCAATACATGGTTTCAACAATCTGCATGTATTTTAATATACTTTTTAAGGCTTCTTAATTATAACAAACCAACACTTACAAGGCCACCTCGATTGCTGAGAGCACAGTAACTCCCCACTAAAACATTGCCAGCAACAGTTTGACGAAATACCTCCACCTTAAGAACATCTGCCAAAATTTCTTCAGTTTCCTGAAAACCAATAA
This sequence comes from Orbicella faveolata, assembly GCF_042242905.1. NCBI lineage: Eukaryota > Metazoa > Cnidaria > Anthozoa > Scleractinia > Merulinidae > Orbicella > Orbicella faveolata. The sequence continues at coordinate 23,000,979 of NW_028301558.1, forward strand.
TCAAATTCTCATAAATTTAAATAATGGCTGCTTCACAAAATCCCTCACATATCATCACGCTTTACCAATGCTTGTTAATAAAAAGAATACACTTTCCATTATGTCTTCTTTTTTATCTTTACCAAATTAAAGTTCACACTACATAACTCAGTAGCAAACATTACCCTGTCCAGGTCGGGGTTGACAAGTGCAACATAGTCATTGCAAGCAACTACATTCCCTAATGCTGACAGCCTCTCCTCCACTCTTTGTATTTTCACTGTGTCAGGTAAGGAATTTCGAATGTGTTGAAGCTCCTTGGGAATGTAAAAAGACTTGCAGTCATTATAATTCACATCATTATTTTCATGCCAGCAAATAGAAACTTAGAAATAGGAAGGTGGATAATGTTAAAGCTTTCATTTAAATCCAATTAGAAGACAGATTGATGATAAAACAACAAGACAGGACCATTTATTTCAACTGCAATAATACTTATATTTAAAAAAAACAGTAACTGATCACCCAAAACAACTGGGGAGAAAAAGTGGTAGGGCGACCAGCATTTATTAAAATACACCCCTAATGGGAAATCTGAGAAACATCTGGTTTTAAAACATGGCTTAAAGATAATTTTCTCTGTTAACTCCTTAGAACTTGTAGTTTATCCTGAAGTAAGTTGTAGATGATTGTGATTGTGATTGTGATTGACTGTGCCTAACATGAAGACAACAAAATACAATTACATGAAGTTGTAATTGTTTGATTCAGGTGCAGTGTAAGATGGTATCTAAATAATGCCTGAAGTGATATTAAAATATATGCACAAAAACTTGTTTGTAAAATTTTTAAGTTTATCACCCTAATTTTTAGACAAAAACACATCATGCATCAACTTGAAATAGTTTTAGTTTTGGCACTGAAAAGATTAATCATTTTGGTGACCTACCTGGTCTGTTGTTGTGTTTGGTACAATAAGCCCATTTCTGTTACCTGATGTAAAGGATAACAATTAAAATGGATGAGTAAGGTTTCTTGTAATATGGTAACTTATATCTGAATCTTAAAGCATTAAAACAAGGGTGCATGCATCAGGGAGGGCATCACAAGAGACTACAAAAAAGAATCTGTGGGGACCTAATTGTTATCTGCTCAGTACCAATCTACAATAACGTGCTCTATTTTTGAGATACTACAATCCCAGACAAAAGTAGTTGGGACCCTTGAGCTGGATCACGTATCCTCCATCCCCCTGGATCAATGTTGGAAAAATAATGTCGCATTTTTTTTCAACAAAAAGGGAAACAATCACTTGATTTTCAACATTGTAAGTGGTGGGAGGGGAGAACTTGTTTCGTGTCCCAAGTTTTTTGGTCCAGGATTGTAGCTCCAACTTTATGTAATATATATAATCTAACACTCTCAACAAGTTGATCCCAACTTGACTTTGGGAACATGCAGCTTGACAGACAGCACAATTAAGTTACGGTGTGTAAATGTTTTCATGGGAAATCAACCTGTGTTCTTCTGTCTTTTAGGAATAGCAGTTATTCCAATTACTGTATAATGATATACTTTAGATAAAAGTAAATCTTGGTTACATAAACGTACCAACACAAAGTCTCCCAATAATTCTGCATCCTGCTACTGATGTACGAATCACAGGAATTACATCAGCGAGTTCACCTTCAAACACACTAAAAAATGAACAGAAAATATGAATTTTGCTACCTTAGGAAATAACAAATTGGTGACTAGATGTAAGGGCTCATGGCTTTGCTGCAGAGACATGCACATAAGCACACCAAGATAAATGAAGCTTGACAAGAAAAGGCTGATGTGGTAAACTAGTTAAAGTACCAGTGAACTTGTACTTCAAATGAGGCTTCTATTCTTTGTCCAGGGTATAAACCAAATGTTAGATCACGCCAGGTTCACCTAAGCATATTAGTTAACGTGTTCCACAATTTTCACCTGGCTTTCTTGTTCAGATTCTTCTTTCAGCATTAATTTAATTAACTTGGTAATTTCTCTGCAGATCAACCTTAGATAGAGTGTAGAACATTTTTTACAGTTCATTTACCTCTAAAAAGGAGAATTTATTTTAATCTTTATAAAGTGTATATGCTGAATGACAGATATTTCTTTATTTGTTTTATGGAATCTACATAAGACTGTAGATTGGAAACCAAAAAAAGGATATTGCTGTCTTTTCACCACATTTCAGCCATCTGAAAACACGAAATTTCACTTCTGGTAGGGTCAGAAACCACAGGGGGTTAGGATCTGGGACTCGTCAGGCAGTGACATCAAAACAAGAATATTTGTTATGACATATTTTTCAAACCGGACAATTAGAAACAAACAAAGTTTATGAAATACACCAAGAGTTAGGCAATCAAGCATAATTCCAATTTTGGTTCAAAATTGTAAACATTTACGAAAGATATGTAGACCTACACTCTTGTTTTGATGTCAAAGCCTGACTCGTCTTAGGTCTGAACCCCAATGGTTTTGGAGGGGAAATGCCATGTTTTCAGCTGTCTAAAATGTGGTGCAGAAAAACATTAACCATTTATTTTCATTTCCATGTCACGATCTCATGCAGATTGTACTAAGTCAAGCAAATAAAAAATATCTGTCATATACACTTTAAAAGTACAGGACACCGTCTGATATTAGGATAAGCATATTAGCACTCATTTTACTTCCTCTGTTGAGGGAACTCTTACGGCTCAGGTTCTGTCTGCCCCAAAACACGAGACTATGATCATTATGATATACAAACCAAGTTTCCATAATCAGCCAGCATCTCGAACATTTCCAAAAGAAACGAAACGAAAGTCCTGTGAGCAATTTAAATGATTCCCTTCGGAGATAAATTCCCGACCATCTCCTTTGTAGTGATTTCTACAGCATTATGCTCTCCTTATAACAAAATGGCTATCTGCCTAAATAGCGTTACAAATACTAAGTTATGTGAGAAAAAACTCAAGCTAATAGGCTCAGGCTTAACTTGAACTAAATTCTTGCCTGTAAAAATTCTCGGATGCACCGATTCCAACCAGGCAATATGCATTTGTCAGCTTCGAGAAAACTCCCACTTCATTACTGTTTTCAAATTGTGCCCTCACTGCCATCTGTGCAACAACTGATTTATGGAACTGAGATCCGTTTCTCGACAGAAGCAACTTTAAAATACGAAACGTGTTCCAAAACTGAACGAAATCACCAACCACATGTATATTGCACCAACACCAACTATTGCATCGCGAAGCGCAATACATCAGCTGTCTTTAGCTTTATAAACAGCTACCTCATATATGGCAAAGTGTAGTATACCGCATTAAGTCAACTTCGTTCCCAGAGTCCTCCCGGTCCGTCCTTCTCGAAGCAGGAAGAGATAGGACACTGGGAATGAAGTTGTCATACAACTGGCCATAGTCCAAACGAAACATTTTACTTACCACTAAATAGTACAGAGTTCCTATGTAAATATTTTTCTGAGGCCTAACCTAGCAGCAATCTCATTGTCTATACCGGCACATTATATAACCCTAGGGTAAACGCTCCTTGGCATGCTTGCGACAAAAATTGAACTTTTGCTCGGCTATAAAGACTGCTATTTCAGAGCTCTCTCTCAGATTTGAAGATCCATCAGAACTTTTGAAAAAGGAATCAGTAAAAAAGCCACTATCTACTTAAAAAGAAAAGGAAAGAAAAGAAAAAAGAAAATGGAAACTAGACTGTTTGTTGTAGTTTGCTTGTTTGCGCATGCCCTGGTGTGGCGCTACTCCAGTTATCAACATGCTCCCTGGAACATGCCCAGAATCCATATTCAAACCATAACACAGCAGCATTCTAAATTTTAAGGTGTTTAGGCTGTAACAGTTCGACTGCGCGTTTGAGGATTCTATCGACACTTAGTTACCGAGGCAAAACCAGAAACCGAGATTCTACTATTCCGTGAGGAGCTACCCTGCGTGTAGACATCTATTATTCAAGGCAATGGTAGATGTCTTCAGTGAGGCTGCGCCGAGCTTGATGGATAACTTGTTATATAGTAAGTCTACCCTCGCATTTTGATTAGTTCTTACTTACGATCTATTGGCGGACAGACGCATAGATGACGACATTAACCTTTTTTGGTTTCTTTGACATAAAGTGGAGGCGCGGTGGCCTCATGGTTAGTACGCTCAACTCCGGATAGAACGATCTGGGTTCGAACCCTGGCCGGGAACACTACACCTTTTGCTGTTCATTTACAGAAAATAAACATTCATTTGTGTCCAAATTTATTTCATTATGGTGAATAAACTCTCATTAACACCAATATGACCTTCATTTGAGCGTAAGGAACGTTCAAGAATAACATTTACATATGTAGTAACATTCAAAATCATCAAAAGATAAACAATACCTTCATTTGACATTCATTGACTGTAAATGTACTTTCATTTTGGTTGAAATAAAATTCGTTATCTCGAAACGACAATCATTTACACTTTAGGACAATCAGTTTTCAACAAAAGACTTTCAATAACACAATTTGCATGAGAACTCACAATCAATTGCATTATTATGCAACTATATCCATGAAGGTAACAATCTTTAGTGCGGTAAGACAAACATTACCGTGTTTTCACCAAACGTTAAGAGAAAACAATCGCTCATTCGCGCAGTTCTTTTCAACAGAGATATCTCGCCCAATTTTCCTCGAAATTTTGATTATAGAACAAGGGACCATATGTACTTTTTTTTAAGACATATTGTCACAATCCTCCCCTTCCAGATATATGTAAATTCGGCCACTTATGAAACTTTTTGCGTGCAACTCAGAGGGCGCACTACAGTATACGTGTGTCATAGTGACAGTTAGATTTCTCCAGAAATGCCACGAAGAAATACTGTAGAATCTCATTTGAACACCGCGAAAGGATAGTCAGGGCCTTTGAAGATGTCAAAAGAGACGAAGCAAGACGCCAGGGAATTGCTCTGTGAAATTATCGCACGCAGCTGTTGCAGCAAGCTCTACAACGAAATATGTATTGGTACCATTACGGCAGCTAAATGTGGACAGTGGTTTCGTTTCATGCAAACGTATTTGCCACGATGCCTCAATAGTGAGGCAATTGAAGGATAAATCGTTCAGCGAATTTGATATTCTATCTTTCAAAAACACATGTTATTATGGCTGTAATGTTTGTCTCGCCGCATTACAGTACTGTATTGTTAATGCTGAGGGTAACCTTGCGATGGACTAGCATCCCATCCAGGGTGGAGTAGAATATTCCTAGTTGGTTCACGCTATAGAAACCGGGATAAGCTCCGGCCTGATGGACCCTATGGCTCGCATGCAGACTTTTTTGACATAAAACAAATAGGTTCCATGTTGCCGTTCGTCTGTTCAGAAATAGATCACAGAAGACTTCAAAATGTGCTCAGAACGGCGTGTCTAAAATACTGGTAGCTGGTGACTGGTAACTGGTAAATGGTAAATGGTCACTGGTCACTGGTCACTGGTCACTGGTCGCTGGTCACCGGTAATTGTTGACTGGTAACTGGTGACTGGTGACTGGTGTCTGATAGATTTGATACCGTGAAAGTCCCTTACTACCGATGCAGTAAACTAAATGTACCTTAGTACACTTATAAAAAAGATTATTTGTCCACACACGCGTTTTTTTTTTTTTTTTTACCGTAAATTTTGCTATATTTAATACGAAGTGAAGTAAAGTAAAGTTTTCATTCATGATTCCTTCTTTCGTCACTCTTTCAAGTTATTCATTCAACAACAAATTTTAATATACAAAGGTAAATGGTAGTGGGTGGCGGGTAGTGGCTGGTCATATTTCACCAGGGTTGTAATAAGATCGCACGGCGCTGAGTATTTCTGTGTGGATTCTGTGCACGTCAAGATTGGAACGATTGTCGCTGACTGTGCCCTCTAAGAAATGAGTTTCGACACGAGGTAAGTTTTATAAACACATTGCCATTGAAACAGGTTCGTTATTTTTACCAGCTGTGTTCTCATTTAGAGGATATCTGCTTGTCGGATGAGTAACGTCCAAATGTCAAACGCCGTGGGTCATAGTCTGGTTAATGTGAAAATATATTGTAAGTCGTTTTAGATACATGTATTACTTACTGTCAACGGTTGGTTGGGCTCTATTGTTATGTTATTTTTTGTTGGAATTAAAGTTTTTGTAAATTGATTGGAAATAATGCGTTTTGGTCCTACCTAACCAAATTCCTGTGACCAGTGACCAGTGACCAGTGACCAGCTACCAGTCACCAGTGACCAGTGACCAGTGACCAGTCGCCAGTTACCAGTTACCAGCCACCAGTTACCAGTTACCTGCTACCAGTTACTAGCTACCAGTATTTTAGACACGCCGTGCTCAGAACATTGCTGAAACATTCGGCTACCGCCTCATGTCACTTTTTTTTTTACCTTATTTTGACGTCATCTGTGATCTCTGAACCGACGCACGGCAACTTGAGATCTATGTATTTGGTAGCTTGTATAGCCGTCATACCGAGCCAAAATCAGAGACACTTCAAGATTGACATTTACGAAAAACGGCACAAATTGCCTGTGATTTGTTTTCTTTTAACTTTAAATCAATCCAACATCAAATTGGCAAAAAAATCTACTCAACAGCAAATACAAGTGTAGTGTGTTGTCGAATAGGTTTATTCTGCTTGTTCATACACACCGCGTGGATGTGTGTGCTTTTCTACATTTACATAATGTGCTATCCTACTTAAATATGCGTACACAAAATATAATATACAATAGGTGCTAATTCTCACGTGCCAATATGTTACAACAAGTACAATGTACAGTTAGATAGAGACGAACGCTACGAGCCTCAAAGTTCCAACTGATTCTCACTAAAAACAAACCTGAATTGTATCTTTATTTAGTTAATTATACCTAAAACGTTTGTTCCTTGTAATGTTAGTGGGGTTTGGTAAAAGTGAACTACTTAAGCCGACTCTCTTTTACTTTATCGATCGTCACTCTAATTTGAAAGCGTTTCATGGCGACCGTGGTATCTGGTCGTTTCAATGCAAATCGAAGTCGAATCGATACACATATAAAGTCGATTCGATACACATCATTCTAAAGTCAATTCAATACAAACTTCCACTGTTTCGTAGCAAAAGTAAACTAGAAGAAATATTCCATATTCCATGAAAGTGTGTTAGGGTGCGTTCCTTTGTTCCTTTGGGGTGATCTGGATCAGGCTCAGATCATGGTGCATCAAAGGAACCTATGAATCCACTCTGGTCATGGATTCATCAGTTCCTTTGATGCACCATGATCCGGAGCCGGTGACCCTGGATCACTGATCCTGATCCAGATCACCCCAAAGGAAAGCACCTTAATCTTCGCATCACATCCGACAGCAATCGAAGTAATGTATTATCCAGTTTCCCGCGGACAAATAACAAAAAACTTTATAGGCATTGTGAAGACATTGCTTTTAAAGGTCATAACTTTTAAAGATGTGGTGGTGGCTCCTAAAGACCCGTTTTTGGCCTGTATCGTGCAATCTCAAACGTAATGCAATGTTGACGTGATGACAGGAAGTCGACTGAGGTCAATGTCGACTTGGGAAGCTGTTGGGTCGTCAAGGTAGGAGCACGCCTTAACGAACTTTCTTGCACTGCGGTCTCCAGAGTTAAACTCATCCGATAAGGCGAAGACCCTTGTCTGGAGGTCCCGGAACTTCTTCCACTAAATACGCCGTAACTATTTCACAAACGAGCCTGACTGAAGCGAAGTCAAACCATAGTCAACTATGGTCAAACGAACCTCAAGGAGGAACAAACCGATCAGGAGGTACAGCGAAAGCTGCGACTTGCGGGATGCGCGGCGATTCAGCCCAAGGTTAGCCTGCGAACGCAGACGTATTTCTGGCTGTCAACTGGTTGCGGTAATACTTCTGCGTTCGCAGACTAGCCCAAGGTAGTCTGTGAGCAGCCTCTCATGCGCTGCGGCAGGAGCAAACTCGCGAGAGATGCGTCAGCGAGTTATGCGAGCTGGTGAGGGGCCTGGCACGAGATTCTCACCAGCTCGCTTCGCTCGCTGACCCATCTCTAGCGACGCAACGCATGAGAGCCTGCTCGAAGGCCAGCCCTCGATGTCGTTGACTTCATGAAGACAGTCCACGATGACGGTGGCCATGTTCCGCTCGTGATCCCGGTTCTGCCGGCGTACTGCATGAAGTCCTGAATCTTTGGTGACTCTGCAATTCCCTCTAGGCGTGCGTACATGCCTGGAATTTCCTCTGCTGGCAGGAACGGCAAGGCCATGACCTTTCGGACGATGGCATACGTTCCCTGGTCGTTAGTGTAATCACATCGAAGTCTAGCCTGCAAGAAGACTCTTCGCGTGGCAATTCCTAATTCTTGAACCTTTACAATTAATATATTTTAATTAATTAAGAGGATTAAGTATTATTATTAGTATTATTATATAGGCAAGGACTTATTTTGGGTTATAACTCCACTTTTTTGAGCTTCAACATAGTGGTCAAGCTGTTGTTTACTTTAATGGATTGCAACTGGTCGATATGATCAACAACAAAGGATTAACAGACTATGCCCTATTTGTGAATCTAATCAAACTGAAGACGAATCTCAATCTCTTACGTATTGCAGGTGTGTTGCATTAAAATACTCTACTCTAAGAGGTGAATTTTATAGAAAAATAGAAACTATCGTTCGAAATTTTAAACAATCTCTAAAAACAGTAACGACCATCGTGAACACTAGATGTTCCTGATAGCCGTTACTGCTTTAGTTTTAGTTTACAAAGGTTTTGCAACACTGTGCCGTATGTAGTTAAGGTCATGTAAATAAAGCTATTTGTTGTTGTTGTGCCATTAAGTGAGTAATCCGTCATCAACCTAAGTTATAACTGTATATAGTTACCGCGTCAACAATGGCCTGGTTGGAAGATATCCTATCCTGCCTTCGCCTTAGCATGGGAGGTAATTAGTGCCGTCATTCAGTTCCTCCACTTGTGCCTGGTGGTTATGGACATAGTTGCCGCATTGGAACTGATCACCGCGCTGCCAAACTGCGGTCCGACAAGGGTTGACTTAGTAACAGTTCTTTATTGTCGATTAATGAACTTTGTAGTTATGAAGGTTGCCCTGGTCTCGTTTGCGTGCTCTGTTTGCGGAGGCTTTCAGCGAATCGATTTTAGATGTGTATCAAAACGAACGTAAACCTGGCGACTCGAAGCAGAAACCCACCATCGGCGTGACAGACATCAAAATTTACACCATTATAGTTTGAGAAGTTAGTTGCCGGCCAAACACATGGGGACGTGTTGCGGGACGTGTAGCGGGACCATCCCCTTCGTTTGTGCATAGGACGCATGTTGCAGGCACAGTACGCAAGTTGATGCACACGGGACCTGCACAGCAAGCGGGTCTTGGTTTATTTCTAGCACACAATGCGACATTGAAAATTACAGTCATTTTTGTCCATGCTTCAAGAAGCATGAATTCAAACCAGCTGAATTTCATGCAACATGTTGCAGGGGCAAAATTTTTCCCCGCAACAGAACTTGTTCGCTAAAACGGTCATGCCAGGAAAACTGTGTGCAGACCTTTAGTCAAGCTACTCTAAACGAAACATTAAGCTAACTTTATAACATTACAATTTACAAAGTTCTAACAAATAAATATAAAACAAGTGCATTGACGAGTTTTATAAAGGATAACACAAACCTTTATGTACATATATAACAAACCTAATTTAGCGTTAAAACTTTCAATAACGCGGAGTGAAAGTGTAAGTAAATTTCCAAGAAAAGACATCATCGCCAGGGAAAAAAGAACGTAGTAATAACTATTGTATGTACAATTCAACCTTAAATTGGCGCTTAAATAATATTTTTATCTTTTTTTTAGACATGGTTGTTAAAATTTTGAGAAACAACACAACGTTTTTTAAAAACATGTTTCAACAAAATCTTGTCATCTTCAGTTTAAATTACAAAGTACAGAGTTGAATATATAGTGTACGCAAAATGCTAATTGACTATAAGAACAAAAGGAAACATGATAATGAAACATGTTTTTAACAAAAGTTGTGTTGTTTCTCAAAATTTTAATATGTCTGCTACTATCCAGACCTTTAGACATGCTTGTCTTGTGAAATAATAGAGAAAGGAGTTTCAATCCTTATTCTTCTGGGCCCGGATATTCAAAACTCGATTAAGCTAACCCTGTATTAACAAGAATTTTGATTTTAGTTTTGTAACTTTTCGGTGACGTTTTCTGTTTATCATGTTTGTCCTTCAGTTTTGAGCTTCACTAAGCTCAAAATACACAAAACGTTACCAGTAAAAAACATTTTTATACAAGAAAAATTAATACTTCGGTTAACTTTTAATCCTGGGTTAGCGTTAACCGGCTTTCCAACAACCCGGCCCTGCACTGACAGGCCGTTTCTTTACTGGATCAGCTAATGAACCAGCCATTAGCGATAATTTAGTTCTGAAATAACTTCACTTTCCTTCACGATAAATAACAGCCATGTTGACTATTTTAAGTTACGTAAAACCATGTTTCTAAAGCCTTGTTTTCACTAGCGAAATAGCGGCAACGTCTGGCATTTTCCGCCGGTACGAACAACACAACGTAACAACAAAGCAGGAATGTAATGACATAAGCATAACATAAAAGAAAAGTCAAGCCAACTTCACGTTCCCGCGCCAAGGAAAAACATGAGAAAAACTTGATCTGTTTTTTATACTGCTTCATCTGTCATTATTGCACTAGTGTGAACCAGGCTTATAAAATGATCAAAATACACTCCCTGGCCAACAGATAGATTCTGATATATTAAAACTCTACTGATAGCAAAACCTACAAACTTGATGTAGGCTGTGAAAATTCTATTCAATTTTTCTCTCTTGTTGGGCTCAATTGTGAAAGTATTGTGGGTTCGCTATCTTAACATGGCGCGGAGCACAATCCTGTCCTGTGAGAACGGTTTTTACCAGATTTACCGGCCACAGCTTAGTACGCCACTTAGCCAGCCTGGCAAACTAAGTCACGTCTCCCATAAACTGGCCGAAAAATCTACCAAATATTGAGTTTGTTTACTTCGAAATGGCTACAGCAATAAAACAGGAACGCTGTCAGCTGTAAGGCTAAGGTTTGTGCTTCAAGTTGTGCCCAACCATTTACCAGCGTCACCTTCACACGAGAATTTTCCAATTCTCTTTTGAGACACTACGTGTTCTTTTCCAAGGGAAACCCTCAAAAAAGTCGACGGTGACTCTTTGGAATTCGCGCCTTTCTCAAGTCTATGACCAAAGACTTTACAAGGACAAACGTCTCCTCATTCTTCTGTTCTTACAGTCTGCTCTCTGCCTCGTCGTCCTCAGAGGCCAGGTCGCTGTGTACCTCGCTGTATAACTGACTTGTTAGCCGCTGCATCTCTTCGTGCGCATCGCGGACCTCCTGAAAGAACAGGGACAAACCCATTGTAAGCTCACAAGCAATCTGTTGCAAGAACTAAACCGCACTGCAATCACATCACGCACCTTTCTTGTGAACTTTCTAGTAAAGAATGGAATAAAATATTTAGCGTCGAGCCGTGTAAAGCCTTTGAGGGCTTTTCTGCTGCTTATTCTCCACTCATCATCTGTTAGTTGGTCAGCATCTACTGCTTTACCCTGTCAATCAACAACATCACCAGGTTACTTAATTTCAAATCCAAAACAGCCTGCTTTTTGTCTTTCATAACACTGTAGAAACGATGAAACAAACGTACTGACTGCATTACTGTTTAATGAGATTGTTGATGACACACCTCTGTTTGTGTTTTACTGAGTGTTAAACCTTTTTCCAACCCTTGATCGGCCTTTAAAAACTGCAAAAGTAGATTTAAAAAAAAGGAAAATAGAAAAGTCCATATTTAATTAGCTCAGCACCAACAATGCACCATTTCCATACTACTGGCATACATCAGCCATATTAGTCCTATTGACATTGACAACCCCAGTAAAAAGCATAGATACTGTCAGAAATTCCTGCAAACAATTTAAGAAAAACACTACATCCGACACTACTTGATCTAGCTACGAACAAACGTTAAAACACTACCAGCATCTAAAACTCTGCACACCTTTAATAAGGGAAGAGTTGATCCTCCTAAACAGAGAATTGTGAACATAATAATAATGAGTGTAGATGTGATAAGAACATGGCGCTTTTCATCATCCAACTGAAGGTGAAGAACAAGAGCAAACGCCACAGCACCACGCAAACCTAGAAATATATTAACACAACAAATTACTGAATATAATGTACAGTTACATTGCTTATGTTCTTCTGTGATCTGTAAACTTCGTGGAAACACTTCCATCTAATAATAATAATGGTGTAAAATAACACAAGTATTCAGTAATGGGTCTCCGAGACAGGAGAAAGTGAGAGATTAATCAAAGTAAGCCTTCTTGTCATTTTCATGTAGTGCCTAATAAATGAAATGATACAACCATAAGGTGCATCTGTTCAAAATATATTAATTAAAGGCCCTTTAAAATAACTAAATGACAGATTTCCCTAACCTTTTATACACCTCAACTTGTGAAATCCTAACCCTTTTATACACCTGAAGCCTGAAAAAGGCACACCTTTTGGCGGAGCCCCCCCCCCCCCCCCACCCCCTGTGAAGGCCATTATAGGTAGTGCCCCTCCTCCCCCGGGATGTAATATGAGTTGTTTTACTTTAACAACTGGTTAATGGAAGGAACAAACCTCCAGGTTTGGTTTTATACGTCAAACAGTTCAAACATACCACTAAACCACATGATAAATTGTGTCTTCCTTGGAATTCTGACATCTCTAAACTGATTTACAAGAGAGGACAGCGGGAAAATGTTCACTGCTCGTCCACTTAAACAAAGAATCTAAAGATTAAGAGGACACATAAAGAAGTTCAGTTTGTATTTCTAAGGAGCTGGTCATCAAGACTTCGCAAAAATGCGATGATGGTGCAAAGTAGAAATAATAGTTAATAACATCTCATCTCTCTGCAAAGAAGTGTAATTGACTATGTAATCACATGAACCACTCTTGTGTTGTCAAGTACAAATAGTTATAGTTTAGCTTAGTTCCTTGCTCCCGAGTGGGGTATAGGGCCGGACAAATAGTTATAGACTGTGAAATAAAAGTCAGTCTGGAATCTCTGTGCATTATGCAACTCGAATGGTATGGGTTTGATCCCTGGTCAGAAATTGCTGTGTCAAGCTCTTGGGGAGGTGAGTTTAATCTGACAGTGCCTCCCTCCACCTAAGTAAAAAATTATTGGTACAAGCAAATGAAATGCTGTGGTAACCCCTGTGGAAACCTAGCATGCCATCTAGGGAGGAGTAGAAATACTCCTTGTGGTTTCATGCTATGAAAGCCATTAGACTTGTAGACTTGAATGCAGAGTTTTAGCCCTGCCAACTCTCCCTTATTACAACTGTAAAGGAAAATACTTCCCTAAGTCCAAAACATGACAATTTCTACAAAGGAAACATTTTGGTTGTGAATTCAGTGAATTCCTAAGAGTGAACTAAAACTAAGTTATTTTAAGTCTTCTCTATTACTTAAAAAGTGAAATAAAATTCAAAGAACAAAGTAAATGTAATAACTGCATTATAAACAACAAGTAGACATACTATGTTACTTACTATAGTCCATATGACAAATGCTGGTCTAAACTGATGTTTGAAGCTAAAAATTGCCATTCCTAGATAAGCAAATACACATGTCTCTGAAATAAAAAGGAGCACAAATAGTCAGTAATAGCAAAACCTATCACACTAAATTGTTTCTGAGCCAAAGCATCAAGTGACTAAAAATATAGCCACTCTCCTGGATGTAAGAACAGTTGATCACTAGTTAACCCCCCTTGTCACCACAAAAAAATTGTAAGACTGCCCTGCTACAATTCCAGGAAGCCTGTTAGTGAACATAGGCCTATTGGGAACCTATCATATACCTATGATGCTTCATAAGAAATAATGCGCTGCCAGCTGTCTTTCTCCAAAACACAACAAAAAAACTAGGCAGCATATCTAACAGCTAATGAGTGGCAAAGAGTTGCCCTGAGCTGCATCTAGAGCTACTTTTATGCCTCTTTAAAAAATTCCCTTGTCCATAATAATCTGATGATGCACACTAAAGCATGAATCAATGTGCCCACAGGGAATCATGGTTGTTGTATTCATCATCTTGGACTGGATATTTGCTTTAGTGAATACAACTAGTATGATTCCTTGCGAGTGCATCTCATAGAGGAAACTGACTGTTGTTAAATATCCTAAAAACTGTACATCTACAGGGCTAAAAAAAAACTTGAATTCCAGCTTGCCCTTGGGACGAGTAACTCTCAAATTTTACTTGCTCCGGGCAAGCCATAGTTTGCCCTTTTAATGATATAGTTGACAGATGACTTACCTGATCCCTTGCCCATCGGGCAAGTGAGAATGAAAAGTTGCCCAAAATGCCCAGAATGAAAATCTACTTGTCCTGGACAACTGGACAGCACTTTTGTCGAGCCTTGAGCAGTCGTCAAGAACAAAGTGACTTTTTGAGGTTTAGAAAAGAAGTGAAATAACATGTATATACCTGCCATGAAGGCTGTTGTGCGGAAAATCTGTTGCACTGTAATCTGTGTCATGGGAGACAAATTAAAATGGGTGTAGTGTGACATGACAATGCCACAGAACAAAATAGCCATAATGCCTGCAGTTGAACAAAAAGAAAAAAAGGTAAGATTACATGAAGGTGAAGTGAGATAAAGCTTGATGAAAATCCACTGCAGGCATGTGAATAAATTGTTGCTTCATAATAAATCAAATTGAAGTGCGATGCACCATTATAGCTAAGGATGAAGCCAAGATATGCCTTACACACACAAGGGTCACACAATGCAGCAAATGTGACAATTACTAAATTTTTCTAGAGATTTTCATGGTGATCTTTCAGCTGTTGCATCACAAGTAACTTGAAAGAGAACCTGCTTGCTTGTGCACATGGACAAAAGTTGAGATCTATTATTCCATACAAGTCAGGTTTTTGTTCATTTCTCTGACTAATACTTTATCGATAATCTCTACCACAAGGCAGAGAAAGGTTAAGCAAAGTGCTCCTATACATTAAGATTTGCTATCCTTATCAACGACAAATGCAAGTGAACGCAAGTAAATCTGTGACATGTAGCTATAGACATGGAAGGCAAATTCCCAACACCTGGTCATCTTAAGCAGTTGAGCTTACCTGATAGTTTAAGACCTTCTGCTAAGCCATAAGGTGCATAAGAGAATATCAGCATGGTACCAAGTTCTAAAGATGGAGTGCTGCGTAAATCAACATGCTTCAAAAGGTGACATCGTCAAGGAAATAATCTGACTATAACCTCGCTAAATGATCAGGATGTTCTTTACTTTAAATCAGTTAAGATGAAAACAATCAAAGGCAACTACAACTTTGCTAAGGTGAGGTTAGTTTTGAAGGATATCAAAGCACTTATCAGCGCAAACAATATTCCAATGCCTGCTGATCCACAGAACATGACTAGAAAATTCCCCACAGCTGAAAAGAAGGTCTCAAAAGAACTGCTCTCTGCATATTTTGCAGCCCCCATTTCAAGAATGGTACTGCAAAAGAGAAATCATTAATAACAAAGTTAGAGTGCCATACGGTGGTGGTGGTGGTGGCGACTTTAAAATATATAAACAATGATTCTCACAACATGAAAGTTATGTAATAGATAATATTCTTATTCTGAGGATTAAAATGCAACTACCTTGCAATGAAAACTATAACTGTGGATAATTATCATACAACATGTTTTCACATCATTTGCATTTGAAAGATTATTCCAAGCAAGCCTCCATTGCACGATTGTTTCAGTTTAATCATGAGATTATGAATATATGACCTATTACCACAAGCTTACTTGGTCATGACAATAGAGACTGCATCATTAAGAATACTCTCGCCAAACACCAACATGTTTAATGTTGGATCAACATCCAAGGCATGGAAGATGGCCAGTGTTGCTACAGGATCTACAGCTGAGATCAGTGATCCAAATGCAAAGCTGAAAATAAAAATCAGAGAGATTCAGTAATTCGCTCACATGCTGTATGAATATCTTCAGTTTATGACTATATCATATAAGTTTGTTTTTGACAAAGCACAACATTATTTATGATTCAGTGGAAGAGAGCATCAACATGGAACTTTGGAAAATGAAGTTAATTTTCTGCTGTCATTAATTTTCCCAGTCACCTTTTTGCATGCCCTAATTTTGCATCTTATTACTAATGTGATGCTCACCAAAATTAAGTCCCAAAAACATATAAAGTAACAGTAACTAAAGATACTTATTTCTGTGGTGATATTTTATTGCTGTACTCATTTCAGGCTAAAAATAAAATCATTTTTCCAACTTGCCAGGGAGAAAGCTATTACTAAGATGCACATGTACCAACCTGAAATTCATTTTTACTAGCCCCAAACAGTCTTCCCATTAGCAAAATTACTCAGTTAAAAGCTAAAGTTAAAACAACAATTTGATCTGATCTGATTTGATCTCCAATCAATACTTCCATAATACGAAATTCCTCACATTTTACACCAATACACTTCTTTTGCCAATCAGGCAAGTGAAGAATAGAACCCACTAGTCTTACTGCAACATCCCTAAGTTATCACACACAACATTGTTTGAATGCTTCATTTGATTTTTAGGACTCTGGTACATTGAGAAAATATGACTTGATGCATTGTGGCATCACTCCTTTAACGGAGCACAAATATGTGACTTTGTACATTACAGGTACATGTAAAGTAATATTGAAGCACTTCTGAACAAAGCCTACCTCTCTCTTAAATCAAGTTGAAATGCAACACCACCCTAAAAAGGTAGAAAAAGTTCAAATTGCTTTGATATCAACACTGTGAGATGATATTTTCTTAATGCTGTCTGTTACTTGCTAGATATCTTATTTTAAAATCTACATGTAGTGAATTTAAACTGTTAGTTACCTTCCCCAATAAATAGATACCACCTCCAATGACAATTGCAGACACAGCTGTTCCAAATATGGCAAAAACTATAATAGAGCCTATATTTGCAAAGAAATTTCCCTAAAGAAAGAGAAAAGCACTCATGAGAATTTACCACATACACGCCAGGCAATACTGTAAAACAGTAAATTATTCAATTCTGATAAGACCCCTTTCCAATAAAAATACCCCCAAAATCTTAGATGCAAACAAAAGTCCTTCCAATACGAGACCCCTGAAAATAAAACAAAAGCTTACTGGTGTATTTATATGTAGCAAAGTTATCAGTTTCTAAGGAAACTGTTTGGCTGTGTCAGCAGGCAAGTCAAACACTTAAGCTATTTGTCAAGAGATAATGCTCAAAAAGTCAGCTTCACAAACTCACTATGTACAGCAATTCATTTTTTGCAAATTCAAGTTGACAAATAAGTATTTACCCTGTAAAACAAAGTTGTTAGTAAACTTATTTTGATTATATAAGTTTGCGTTAACAGAACTCTTTTTAGTATTGATGTAAATCACAGTAATGGTGTTACAACACAGAACATATGACATTCTTATGTTTGGGTTTGGGTATTCTAATGGTATACAGTGTATATTCAACCATTTTGTTGGGTAAGTCCACCCTGTATAGTTAATAATAGTAATTTTTATACTTGGTAAATTATTTATTCTTCAACAAGTTACAATCTCACCTTATGAAGTGAATAACCAGATTCAAAAATTATTGGTGGCAGCAAAATTAGAAAAAATGCAGTAGGATTAAAGTGTTCCTCTTTCTGTAAGGAAAGAAACAAGAAAAAAATAACTCGAGCAACTGAAGGATTGGTGTCTTAACCTCTCAAAGAAGATTAGCCCCCATTTATTTCCCAATAAATTAATAACTACATGTAATTACCCAAAAACTGTAGACTAAATTGAAACTTTAAGGTAACAATGTGGAGGAAAGTAGAAAATGTCATAATCTTCATATTAAATTATGAACAAAATGCTCTAAGCAACATCTTAATTAAGATCTCTGGAACTGAAGGCCATCTAGCCTTTGAGAATTTAACATGTTGATGTTTAATCTCTTCTACATGTATTAACAGGGGTTTCAAAATGTTTTGAAGTACGCAACTGCAGATGAAAGAGTAAGTGGCTATGACAAGTTTGGGGCTGCAAGGCCCCTCATCCTATAATGAGAAGGGCACAAAATACAGCTGATGCTTTGAGCTTTCTTTTTAACAAGCTTGCTATTGCAAAAAAAAATATTGCCGCAAAATTGAGTGTGATGTTACTCTGCCATATTAAAGATTTATTGGTAAGACACAAAGCTGAGCTTGTTTGTTGCAACCTGATTACTATAACCAGAGCAGCTGGCGACATATACTCAAGTAGGCGGCGGAACTTTGGCAGTTGCTGGCTTGTTTTGAAAACACTGTATTAGACAACACAACATAATACTACAGTACCAAGTTCTTGCTACCATTTTTTCAAGCTGTTCTTTTAACATGTAAGTGACTCACAACATGTTGCAAGAATAACATTAATACAAACCCGCCAGTCTCCAAGAGCAAAATGGCTTAAAGCTTTTATAACCATACCAACCAATGCACCTGAAATAAATTGAGGGCTTTAAGAAACAATACTTTCCTTGAATAAATGTACGACCCACAATCCATTTTGCCTATACAGTAGAGTTCACTATTTGGTTAAACTAGCTTACATCTTGCCATGAGGTCCTACAACTGCCGAATGCAATATATAGCATTTAAACACAGTGTAAGCCTGAGTAGCAAGGCTGAGATGGTCACCCAGTCAACCATTCTTCATCCAATGTATTAATAACTAATTGCACAACAATTTGCATGCATGCACACAATGGCATCAGCACTTCAAGTCAAAAGGATTGAGTTTTTACTTCGAAGGTGCACAACTAGTATACCACGTTCGTTATCATTTATAAAACACAGATATCAATGTAATGCTTAGTTGTGTATAAAAATGCTATTCAAAGACTGAGTTGTAGTTGATTTTTTATAATGTCTGGTTGAAATCCAAGCACAGTGTTAGGTAATAATTTGCATTTTACTTATTAATTCATACACGAAAAAAATATAACACAGGATTTTGAATATTCAAGCCATGCTATGACAGAAGTCGTTAAAAAATGACACATCTTAAATTGATGGTCATGATGTTTACTGGTTAGGTTACAAAATGACGTTCATCAAAGGAACAGAAACTTACCCAAAAATACCACGGCGACACTTTCAGGAAGGTAGTGAAATTTTGTCTTCAGCAAAAAATGGATTAGTAGGATGCAAAGGGCTGTAAAGGAAACAAAATGCAGGTCATCAATGGAGAAAAAGATTTGCTACACTTAAAAAGCCATGCTTTTTTCCCATGTAAACTATGATCTTTGAAACAAGACACTAAAGATATTTCATACAAAAAATAGAAACACACTTAAGGATGGCATATGAGGGCATGGGGAGAACTGCAAATTTTTTGTGCATTTACTTTGAAGGATTGGACAAGCACAACACACCAATGTGAATACCTTAAGGCTTGGTTGTTTTCATGAAATTCAGACAAGTAAATTTCAACCACCCAGCCTCAGTTTAAGAATTCAAATTGTAAATTTCATAATGTACAAAATCTGTATGCAGCAAGACGAAAAAAATTATACCCATGTAAAAACAACACAGAGGTGCAAGAGGTACAGGAAAATTTTGTGCAAATTATAGAGTTTGGGGGAGAGTTTTGAGCATGTGAAACATGTAACCTAATCATGTTTAAGACCTATATCTCTCCAAAAAAAAAAAAAAACACTATTTGGTAACTCACGTTAGGCTCACATTACTCTTATGTGAACAAATAGGGTAACAAGTCAGAATAAGAGGGTTGATATGTATGATCAGTAACCAGTGATCATACCAATGCGAGGAATGACTTAGTCACCTGTTACCAGCCTGAACATCACAAAAGATAAAATATGGTTCTACTTGTAAACAAAGGATTATTCCTTACATAGAATATTTTGCAAAACGTATATATTCGATTTCCGGATTCTTCCTCTTCGTCCTCGTTTTATTCTTATTATCAAATTAACATTGCAATTCATTGCTAGGAACTTTCGAGCAGGGAAGCATTCAATATTTGCTAAATAAACATCCACACGTCGGTGAATTAAAACACCTTTGAATATTAGGCACCTCGATTAACAGTATCTAAATTGGATTCTTGCAAAATCATCCAGTGACTTGAGTGTAAACTTATATATTTTCATGTACAAATTAAGTCACAAATAACTCAAAGAAGTCTTAAAAACGTTTAATATCATACCTACGACAAGAAGAATAAAAAATATCGTCATCGAGCTGTGTTGTTCCACTTCTGGTGGCTCGGGAACTTCCTCTGCTGGTGCGACTGTAGTTGTCGGAAGCTGTGTCGTAACTGGCGAAGGAGTTGTACCATTTACCATTGCTGGCTCCGTTGTATTTCTCGTGCTTAAAATCGATATAAACAGTTAATTGTTGACAAATGCTCCTACAATTTAAATGCTTAAAAGGAATAACTGACCCGTGTAAACACAACTGGGAACTGGTATTTTCCTGAGGTTATAACTAACCCTAGCTACTCACCCAGAAGAACTGTTTGTCGCTGGATTCGCTGCAAGATTGTCGCTCCCACACAACGAACCGTTGACAATGACAACTAGAAGAAAGAGCAAGGTTCTCCATGACGAAACCTTCATGACAAAAAGAAAGTGGTCGCCTCCTAATGCCAAAATGATTTTTCATGGATCAGAGAGAACGTCACTAGGTCCGTAAAATTTGTTCTTGCGCGCGCATACTTTTCGACTACATGCTAACAGGCTCAAAGTGTCAGCTTCCAGGCTCGCAGCAGCCCTGCGCCAAAGCAAATCCTTGATCTACGTGGCAGGGTAGTCTTGAGGTAAATCCGAACATTCTAATTGGTTCTTTCTTGGTCGGCATTTTGCCACAGGGACTGTTTCCATGTCTAAAGCTTTGTATTTTATGTTTTCGAAAACCGACAAATCCAATAAACATGCATGGCGCAAGTGTCCATTTGACCCGTTTTACGGCTAACAGTTTTTTTTAATAACCCTATTGTATATTGAGAGCCTCTTCAGAAAATCCTGTCGTTATTTTCTTTATAAAATCACCCCGTTTACTTTTTGATTGAGAAAATTACTCCATCGTGATTGGCTGAGAGCAGGCCAATATATCAATAATTTTTTATTTGCACTGAAGTGTTATTTTCTTAGTCTGTGAATCTGTGAATCACTCACTCGTCCTCATCGTCCCGGCTGGGACGTAAGGTCATGAAATATTCAGTTGCATCTGTAGTCATGGTTTCTGTAGCAAAGAAGTTTTTCCATCTTAGAGCTGCTGACCCAGCGCACAACCTCAACCGTACTTGGTGGTGTTAGAAGTGATGGTAGAGAGCTTCCCCGGCTTTGGCTGCTTGAATGCTAGAATATCGTCTCTGTCTTGGCCGTTGTGGAACACATTTCCACCATCCACCCGCACCATCCGCCCGCAGCCTGCAGCCCCATACAGTTTTTGTCAGGGTTCCTCCCTGGCCATGTCTCCACGACTAGGAGAAGCCGATACTGGGCGCCGGGGCATGTCCAGGATGACCTGCACACCATAGCTCTGGGTCCCATCCAGTGTAGTTTGGCACCACATGGTTGCCAGTTTACCAGGGGGTACCGCGTGAAGGTACTGCACCAGTTTTGGCGATGTTAACGTTAATATCACCCTGCAATACGCCATTGCTGACCTCAATCCGTGAATGTGAATTGTTAACTACTTGCATAAATCACTGAACACGACGTCGCCTTATTTTTTGACGGTAACTGGGTCAGTAACTCATACAATCAGGAGCCATAATCAATTATGGCTCGTGATACAATACAATACAAATACAATACAATACAACACAATACAATACAATACAATACAATACAATACAATACAATACAATACAATACAAAATTTATTAGCACTCCCCATGCTGGCTTTTCAGTACTCATCACGTTAACATAAGAATTTTTCAACATGACTATGACCATAAACGTTGTGGCCATTGTAGCTGGTACGAATGAAAGCAAAGGCTTGTCTCCACAAAATATTGCTGCCAATCAATTACGCAATGAAGTTAAAAAAGTAAAAGAGTAAATAATAAATAATACGATAAGCAATTAAGAACGCGATTAAACTGATCATTCAAGCAAGCAATGTATTATGGCAATCCAACTATAACAAGTCAAAATGCCTGGTGAGATTGCTGAATAAAAACGCATACAGTCTTACAAACAATATTGAATTTTTAGTTGTTCAGTTGTGTTCAATTGACACGCAACGCCATATAAAAAACTGTAAGTATCATTTCCTCCTGCTCGCGGCAGAAGTCAGTTGCCACCAGTGAATTGTTTCAGGTCACAGACGGAAATTTTCAGAATTTATTTTACTCGATTTCCAGCTTCGGGCCACAAAAACTCGCTCCGGCGAAACTTCAAGTTGATAAACATCTCATTGTTTTAGTTGCCCGACGACACAATCTAATAGTTTCTTTATAGCCAAGCGTCGACCCTGAACCTGCGTGCGGACCGACCTCGTTCCCAGGCTCTCTCTCCTCTGCCTCCCTCGTTGCTGTTTGCGGCTGGTCACGTGACCACCCAGAATCTGGGTGGTAAAAAAATCTGTTGGGCAGTAGGGGTTGATTGTTGCTGTGACAAACTTTGTAGGTTTCAAAACCTCGAGCAGTCGCTAAAAACTACCAGCTTTATTGGGATTCGGATTTGAATTTTGCCGATGAAGAATGCCATATTATTTCTGCCGTCTCCAAAATATAGAAGACTTTCGTTCACAAAGAAATTCGGCAGCCAAATGGAGCACAAACTTTTCAACGGTTAGCACATGTAAAACGTCATGTACCGAATGGAAGTGAAACCAGTGGATCAGTCTCTTGAATCTTTGAATTCGGAGGAAATTTATTTCCTTTTTTGTGCGGTATATTTTATGTTGAAAAGTATTTCTGTCACACGGCCGATTGGCCGAGTATTTTGACTTGCATTTGGTTTACAGCAGTGCAAAATGATCTACAGTTTTGTTGACATAAGCCCGTGCTTATATTTAAACTGCATCAGGTTTATGTAAGTTTATATTTAGACAGATGCTTGGCATAGTCAAGAATTATATTTTGCAAAGTAAACTAGTAGATAAAACACCGCTTTATATAGCGAACAATGTACCGTGAGGTTAATTCAGACGACATGAAACAACGAAACACTTTTACTTCTTGAATACGACTGGCTGGAATTGAAATCATCAGAGTGATACTTCAATGCGGTGGATATACATAAATATATTTCGTTTGAGCTTTGTGAAGCGTAAAACAGGACTGGAGAATTTCAAAGTTATGGTGTATTTGCCCGTGTGTGGTTAATTTAGCCATCTTTCGCTTCAGTTGAGATCGACAAAAATGATTCGTTGACGCTACCCTAGTGGAAAAGTTTGTTTCACAGGTGGTCACGTGACCAGGCGAAATCAAGGGTCTTTCTTCAAACGAACGAGGGAGGAAGAGGAGAGAGAGCCTGGAAACGAAGTTGCGGCGGACCTGTAAAGTAAAAAGTAGATGTCTGAACGAAAATAGTAGATGTCTGCAAGTAAATATTAGATGTCTGCAAGTAAATATTAGCATAGATGTCTGCGTGCGGACCTGAAAGTAAATAGTAGATGTCTGCACGCACATTGGCTCCGACCCGTCTCTCCAGAAGTCAAATCACGACAGACCTCGACCCGTCTCACCCGAAGTCACATCACTAGATTCCTAGAGAGCAAAATAACAACGGAGAGAGAGAGAGAGAGAGAGAGAGAGAGAGAGAGAGAGAGAGAGAGAGAGAGAGAGAGAGAGAGAGAACAGAAACGGTTGAAATCGTGGCTAGAGTCCGAGAAAATTAGGAAATGGGCTAAATTCAATTACAATGCCCGACAACATATTTGCGTCTTATTGAAAGAGAATAGTTCTTGTAGGCTCGATTACCAGCCGCTGTTCGGGAAATGAGCCCGCACTTCTCCCCCAAAAAGCTTCTCGGGGAGGAATCCAGACCGGACTCAAGAGAGCAACAGAAATCGAGCCTATAATTCCTGTTGTTTCAAATTGCTTTGTTTAAAGAATTTTCGTTTGTTCTTGTTTGGGTGCGTAATGAGGAGTCGATCTAACTCAGACGGCAGCCATCCGTCTGACGAAGACATCAGGAAGTCAGATCGTGAAAGACTTGTCAGTTGTTTTACATCAGGTCCAAACAGTCCCTCGCCCCCTTGGAGGTCGATTATTTTTCAAATCACACTATGTTTCTTTCCCATATGATTTTTTCCCGCTTATTTTTATTGGCGTTTACCTAATAGTAAAGTTTGTCCATCTCGATCTATCGCTATGTATGGGGTGCTTATTTTGCTTTTCAAGCGATAGTTCAGTGGTCTTTCTTTCCACACCTTCCACTTATTTTCTTTTTCGTATATTTAGATGCACGACTTGTCCATCACCTTAAACACACAAAGTGCTATTTTTGTCTCTCAAACTCATAACGAGCTTCTGATCCTCAAATGCTACTTTTTTTCCTTACTGAGCTAAATTTCTACGTGGAGTCGTACTTGCGCTCCCAAACATGTAGAGAAGGAGCTTATCCTTGGGCAAAATTGGACATTTGCTATACCCATGCTTATTGCTCATGTGTCGAGAAACACAGGTGATTTTGTAGTCTGTGAATTACTCACTCGTCCTCATCGTCCCGGCTGGGACATAAGAGCATGAAAAGTTCAGTTGCATCTGTAGTCATGGTTTCTGTTACAACGAAGTTTTTCCGTAATCGGGTTGCTAATCCAGTGCACAACCTCCGCCATACTTGGTTACCGGGTGGTAGAAGGCTATCTCGGCTTTGGATGTTTGACCGATGGAATATTGTCTCTTTCTTGGCCGTTGTGGAACAAATTTTCATCATTCGCTCCTGAGGCATAGCCTGCAGCTCTGGACAATTTGGGAGGATTTTTTACAGGGTTCCTCCCTGACCATTTCTCCATGACTGGGGCAAGGATAATGGGCGCTGTGCACCACGTCTCTGGGGTCCTTACTACGTTGAGATCTAGTGTAGTTTGGCACCACAGGGTGGCCAGTTTACCAGGGAGTGCAGCGTGAAGGTACTGCAGCACCAGTCTTGGTGATGTTAACGTTGAATCAATAATATCACCCTGCAATACGCCATTGCATCCTCCAGTCTGTGAATGTAAATTGTGAACTACTTGCATAAATCACTGAACACAATGTCACCTTATTTTCTGATGATGACTGCGTCAGTTACACATCACATTAACATAAGAATTTTTTTCATCGTCACTATGACGATAGATAAAAGTTGATGCCGTTGTATCTGGTATGGATGAAAGTAAAGGCTGGCTATCACATACCATTCAGGGGTACCCAACGGAATATTTCGGTAAAATATCTGGTCGGATGGAAGGTTGCCTAAAAATCTCGAAATTTTTTGCTAAGCGATGCTCTAGACTTTTCGATTTTCTTAGGGAAACCATAGTAACTGTCTCCCTAGAATTTTCGGAATTGATGAGCTCACTTTTTATAATGTCCCATAATTTAATTATTCTAAAAGCTGCTAAAAATTTCGGTGAGCATCAGAGGTCTTCAGGAACGTACATGAACCTGATTAACCAGCACTCCTGTCTGTCTTTGTGTCTATATACGACCGTGTAATTTACACCTCCTAGCGTTTTCGAATGAATATGTTTCATGCAATAGATTCATCAAGGTAACTTACCTTGATAAACTCTTGGTTTCACGCCTACAATATTCGGATGATCATTGCCTAACATTATTGCAAAATTTAAATAGGCACACCTATAAAGAAAAATCTTCACCTAAAATTTCCTGTGAAAATATGACCCATCAGGATAGCTTTAACTTTGGAAACGAACGAAGTTCCCCGTAAATATCTGAACACGTAAATAATTTTTGGGGCAGCTCCAAATTAACTAACCAGGCTTCTAGAACACAGAGAAATCAATTTTAGACATTTTTGACGTATTCGATAAGATTCGGTTGTTGGGAGCCCCTGACAATTGCTGTTAATCAATCACGCACTAAAGTTAGAAAATAAATAAATTAATAATAAATAAATAAATAAATAAATAATAAATAAATAAATAAATAAATGAATAAATAAATAAATAAATAAATAAATAGCCAACTGATGAAGAACGCGATTGAACTGATTATTTAAGATTACCGTATACCTTCAGGGGTGTCTCGCGTCCAAGCGATGTAGCGCTTCCGGTTTAAGCGGTAGATAACTAAATCCCAATATCAAATTAAAGCTTATAGAGCTGGCTATCAAACTAGACCAAGAATTTTGAAATGAAATGAATTGCCGATTTTTGTCCAGGACCTCTAAATGCGAGCGCCCTAGTCACCTTTTGGAAGCTACAAGTCAAAGCGAATTTTGTTTTTCGCCAATTTAGTTTTTTCCCCGGTTTAAGGACAAAAAGCGCTAAAAAAAGCATGTCTGCGTTTTGCCATATTCAATTGCAGTAAAAAGTTACAGAACATTTTCGAAATAGGATTTAAAAAATGTGAAGTGATCGTGTAAAAATCGCTCTCGGAGAAAAAAGATTTCGAAACAAACAATTCGCATACCAGTTTTTGTTTATTATATGTTAGTCTAGCTACTGTCCAAATTTGAGGGCAATCGAAGAAATTCCCTTTGAGTTGTAACTCTTTAAAGTGTCTGCTTCAAGCGAAAAAATTTATTCGAGAAAACAGGAAAAACTCTTACTTCGCAAACAAACAAACGCCTTCAACATGGTTCTCAGATCACTAAGCCAATCAGCGTTTGGAAAGTTTTTTCTCGCGGTGAAATTTACGCGTGAATCTCCAAAACACCCTTGTGTTTCGCAATGTGCCCAAGGCGGAGAGATCATTTTTCTGTAGCTCGGTTTTTCTTGAAGCTGGTTTGGCAAAATGGGGAAGACGAAAAAGGATAGGAACTCTAGAGTGGCTGGGCGAAGAAAACAAACAAAAGAAAGCGCGGCGGAGCAAATGTGCTTGGACAATATTCCAATGGCTCTCCATGAGTCAGACGATTCATCGGTATCGGACTCAACAGAAGAGTCACTGTAAAAATCGCTGTTATCGCTGTCAAGTTCCCAAATTTTTACAGAATCTTTCTCTTCTCTTGAATCGATCTTTTTGCCCGCTTGATACGATAGCCTTAGCTTCATCCTCGAGGCCAATTTTCACTTCTTCACTCCGAGATGTATTTTCATTCGTTCTTCGCTGTTTCGCTTTTTCGAACTGGTCCATGGAGTTTTCCGTGGTCCATGTTTACTTATAACTCAATAAAATTACACCTAATACGAAAAATGCTTGGATTAACAATGCTGATCAACTGAGTAGAGGTGAGTAGCCAGCCAATTCGTGGTATCCATATAGGTAATATTCCCGCGAAAGTCGTCTCGATTGATTGCATACGCGTTATAAGGCTCTCAATCAAGAGGGAACTTTTACTTCCGGCCATAACGTAAAACCTCCATTTCTCCGCCAATATTTAGTTTTTTTCAATTTTTTTTTCAGAAACTAGAGATTACTCTTCGACCATTACTTTGACCCAAAAATCCAAATTTGAAGAAAATTGCCGATCTGAAGGTATACGGTAACCTCAAGCAAACAACGCATTATGTTATTAAGCCTTCCTTTCCTCCACAATGAAAATATAAATATCGATTTCTTGGTGTTATTTACGAAGTAAGTTGAGTGTGAACGAACCCAGTCAATAATTTAACAGCCTGCGAGAGAAAAAAAATATTATGCCAGTAAGAGATTCTTTTTTCTCGGTGCCGCAGAGTAGAGAAAAGACACTCCCACTGTAAAACTGATTGTCTTTACCAATATATTTAAATGATAGTCGACATGTGTCACCTATTCTGCTATAAAGTTAACTCCTAATGAGCAAAACTTGATCATGAAAGACTCTGTACACAAATATCATTCAACATAGTGCATTATCAACAACTACTAACTCTCACCCCACAACATCAGGATGAGAATAAACAAGTTCTGCTTACAACAAAGAAGCTTGCAAAGAAGTAATGAAAGCAACCATATTTGAATTTCGGGACTGAGCGTTTTCAAGGTGGCAGAGCAACTTTAAACCCATATTCTGGCCACGGTGTGGGATGAATTTGCTTCAGCTCTACTGACCATTAAATGTAAGGTTTTCCTATGTTTGCTTTTAAACCTTGCCGAGTAAATAAATTAAACATGCAACTATTGTTTAACCTGTGTGTACCTATTGTCCAGGATTACATTTTGACCATTTTTTCGATCCAGTTTATTGAATCGTAACTTTCTCTGTTTTATCAATCCAGGAAGTCTGGAGTATAACGAAAACAATTTTGCCCGGCGCTTATTTATCGTGCCATCTGATTGTTAAACACATCAAGGTATCTTGGCGGCTTCGTAGTAACCTTTATTTGGAACACAATCAACGTCCAAACAAGGATCTGAAGCGATAAATACCACGAATAGCTGGGATAAAAAGATTGCTTAACAACTAAGTTTGTTTTTTTCCCTCGAGGACTGTTTTCATGGTTACTGCAGAGTAATCAGCTTGGAGGTGTTTTATCGGTCCAACAACAGAGATCTTCCATTGGTGGCCAAAACAGAAGAGTAATGCAGCTTTTGTTTTACCTGCCCACTTCATTTACACATGAAAGCCTTGATCGTTAGTTCGGAATCTTGCTTTTGATTAAAATAGACGATTCTTCTTGGCATCAAGAAGTGTCAATGTAAAGTGCGGTCGAAATCGCAGAAAAAATACACGAAAAATAGATACATTAAGAAACATGACACGATTTTGGGAGAAGATAGGTTAGAACAACCTTCTGTGTGTTTGCTCCCGCCTTACTGTTATGGTTTCTTCCCTCATTTTCCAGTAACCGTGTTTTTCTTTGTGCTTTAGTGCTGACGGTGATCGTAACAAGCGTGGCCATGACAATTGTTAGCGCCGATTCATGCCCCGCAGCAAACCAGGCAAGTGCTTTTTTGAGATATACAGTTTCTTTAACCATAAGCATATTTTGTTCATTACTTTTCTGAGTGCAAGAGGTGCGTCTAAAATCTTTTTCTGAGATCCGCCCAAACAGCGGCGAAGATGAAACTCTTAGTGGCAGATGGTACCCAACTCGGCTTCACTTGTATGGTATTAAGCACCGACTGTTGTGCGCCGCTTCTACAAACTCAAACCTTAACCAAAACTCGGTACTTTACTTTGTACCTCCTCCTTCTTAAATCAGCAAACAGCAGCTATGCATTACAAGGATGGAGTCTGTATTACTTTCTTTCTTGTACGCCGGGTACCTGCATAAAAGCTTCTCAGTTGCATAACAGTCTACGGAAGCTATGTAGTTGAGTTTGGCTTGACTCAGATCAAGGAAGAGTCGCGGAGTTCTAGTAGTTGTTCTCGATTCTCTTTACGTAGGTAAAACATGGTTTCGTAATTTCGAATAATCTACCTGAAAGACTTGCAGCATGAATCAGTCAGTCAGTCAAGGAATAGTTCGCCTGGACATGTAGTATGATGTTTTGGCTAAATCGAATTTTTGACTTATCTGCTCGGTTCTGTAGGACCACTTTAAGTCTAACATGATAAGACAAACCTTCGAGCTTACTTTAATTTCTTACGACTCGTCTTGTTTGGTTGTTGACACGTTAACTGTCGTAGGTTTTATTTTATTGTGTACTTACGAGTCAGGCTTAGTTGGTAATTCGCTTAGTTACTTTTGCTCTAAGACCGGCAAACAGTCCTATTTACATGCCTATTTCATACGTTTGCTTCAAACACTCTTGTGAAAGCACCTCTGTAGCATTTGACCGTGGATGCCAATTGAATTAAAGGAAAACAAGTACGATTTCGCGAGTAAACACGATTTTCCAGGTTTAAATCAGAAATGCAAGTAATCAATATAGATTAGATTTCAGTTTAAAAGCCGTGAACTTGCTTAGTGTCCACTTTTCATATTGCCAGGGTAAACTGGTTTTAACTCAAATTTAATGGAGAATTTTTCGTGAAATAAGGAATTCAGTTAGTTGGGACATGAGTAGTTAAATTTAGAGAACATGGTTTACATGAACATAAGTCCACGAAGGCAGCTTACGAGTTTGGCCAGTCGATTCACGGAACACTGAGACCTGAACTCGATCGAACTAAGAACTGAGCGGAGCCGCAAAGAAAACAAAAAGCTTCTCTGTGATAACTGGTGCCGAGTAATCGGCTTATTCGACCTGGGTTGAATAACAAGATTTTCAATTCTTCAAAACGAGATTTTAAACGTACTGCCCAAAATATCAGCTTAATACAGTATTATTTTAACGTGCTATTTATTACAGTAATAGCCCACGTATAAGAACCTGAATTTTTCAGTTTAGCCTAAATAGGTTCTTATATAAATGGTACTTAAAGCATATTTAGACTACCAAGGTTCTTAAAATAGGTTCTTATATTTTCATATGAATTTCATCTGAATACACTATATATATTAGAAATATCATCTCATAATACAGTATAAATCAGTTCAGTGCAGGTAAAGTATATGTCGTTAACAAAACATAACAAAGAAACTCATGTTGAGAAGCTGAGGCATTGCCCATTGGGAGCTTACGTTGTTTTGATGTTTTGCAGTTTTTTTATTTCATTGGGA
Organism: Orbicella faveolata; assembly: GCF_042242905.1. Classification (NCBI taxonomy): domain Eukaryota; kingdom Metazoa; phylum Cnidaria; class Anthozoa; order Scleractinia; family Merulinidae; genus Orbicella; species Orbicella faveolata. The sequence continues at coordinate 23,031,844 of NW_028301558.1, forward strand.
TATATTTGATATTTTACATTTAATATTTTGTGATTCTCACAGAGTTGGAGATGGTCAGAAAGCTTTCTTTGATACCGTAGTAGAGTACAGTACTTGCAAATACTTGGGGAATTATTTGGATGGCAAACACAATAGACATACAACATGGTACTTAAGCTTGAAAGAAAAAAAAAGTTATGTCAAGTTACTTTAAAATAGATGATCATCTTAATTCAGTAGTTTCTACCTATACACTTTTACAGCAACCCCACTGATAAGAACCTAACTTAAAATGTTAGCGTTAATAGGTTCTTATGTGGAGGGGGCTTAAAATAAAAATTTTAGCCTAACAGGTTCTTAAAACCCAGGTTCTTATACGTGGGCTATTACTGTATTTCTTCTTATTAAAGTTTTAGTAACCCACTGATTCTTTTGTAACTCTGATACTGTATCAGAGTGAAAGTTGTGTCTGGTCGGAAGACGAAAAACGAGTCTCCGACAAACAGGGAACTCAAAAAATTACGAGATTGAAGTTACTGCACCATCTGGCTGGGTTTTGTTATGGGCCTGATGTAAGCGTAAATAAAGGATTACGCGCTAATAGACCAATTTCGGTATATCAAAACTCAGCCTAAAACAATAGACCTCAGCACGAGGCTCTGGGGAATAACTACAGAGTTTGTGGGATTTATTCCTCAGAGCCTCGTACTGAGGTCTATTGTTTTAGGCTGAATTTTAATATATCGAAATCGGTCTATTGCGTCATTAGTTGGCCGTCTGGCCCTCAAAGAGCCTTGCAATCCTGCTCACTCAAACGTATCTTCGATGTATTAAAACGACAAGACAGTTCTATGAGTACAATATTTATGCATCTTAAATACCAGCGAGACATCAGTTCAACGTCTAAATCGGGATCTTTAGCCCGGTGTACAGCCGCCCTCAACTTGTTTTCGAGGAGAGTGGGTGTCTGAATACAGGCTAATTCGACTTTGGGGCGGTCATAGTCAAGCAGTCCATCAAGTATGGATGTTTCTGCGTTTTGTATGTGACTATTTTCCTTTTTTTCCCTTCATGGACACCCTGTCCACAATCACGCACTTTGCAATATTTAATATTTGAGGAATGCTGCTTCTTCCAATTCGCGCGCCGTCACGAGTTGGTAGCGAGCAAAATGGGGCGAAATCGTCTCCAGGGCCTTTCAGGCGCTGAAAATTAAGATGGCGGACACGTCGAGGATAGTAGATAGGAAAAATCTTATCACTTACATCAGAAGCACATCACCTAAAGGTGATATGCTTCTGCTTACATTTATTTCATATTCGCAAACTTTCTTTGAAATGTGGCATAGTCGCAAACTTTCACCCAAATGGGATAAAATGTCGGTTGAGATCGCAATTCACGTTCGCTGAAATGGGAGGAGATAGAAGAACGCGAGATAAGGAGCACACATTTTTCACTCTTACTCAAGATTTTAATTTTGCGGTTTTTGTCGGCTGACTGGAATTTCTCTTACTTGCAGACTTACTGTGATGCAACAAGTTCTTGTCAACCGAAGAATGAAACTTGGTACGTTGTTTTCTCGTAGTTTCTAAAACTGGAGTGTAATGTTAGTAAGTTTAGCTATTTAATTATTTATTTGTGAAATTTTACGATAACTGCAGAAAATTCTCGCACGCTCATTGGCTAATTTTCATTGTCAATAAGCGGACAGACACATGAATTTATAATAGGCCCTTTGCAGCTAAGCCATCACGTGACCTATTTTTCATAAAATTATGGGCTATAACTTAACGAATGCCAGAAATGGAAAAAGCATGTCGGAAATATAAAAATGGCCAAGTTTGAGACCCCCATCATTAAAGAATGAGATTTTATGATGGTCTGAATTTTTAAAAGAATAAGAAGATTTGTATGGAAAAAGTTGTTGGAGAGCAAGGCCTTGCTCTCCAGCAACATTTTCCATACAAATCTTCTAAATTTTCCTAAAATTCAAACTGTCGTATAAACTTACTCTTTAATTCCAGGGGAGTCAAAGGAGTCAAAACCCCATATAGAAACAGACCACCAAAAGGGAAGAAAAAAAATTTGTTTCATGTCCAACAATTAATATTTTAAATTTATTTCAGTTTCGACTGTTGTTCCCATGTGCAGACGTTCTGTGAAAGCGTGGACTTATTTCAAAAGATTTGCAAGGGATTTTCACGCATCTGTCCCGCTTTAGGGCATGAAATTAAAGAAAATATTATGAGCATTGGAACACCGTTTTCCAGTCACATGATGACAGCACCCCTCACCAACACTATCGCCATTAGTATGACACAAAGTGGAGTTATCATCACTTCTGGTGGCTCTGTTTCTGGTGTCGCAGGCTCGGCTTCTGCTGGGTCCATTGGCTCTGTTTCTGGTGTCTCAGGCTCAGCTTCTGCTGGGTCTGTTGGCTCTGTTTCTGATGTCTCAGGCTCAGCTTCTGCTGGGTCTGTTGGCTCTGTTTCTGGTGTTGCAGGCTCAGCTTCTGCTGGTTTGGTTAGCTCTGTTTCTGGTGTCACAGGCTCAGCTTCTGCCGGGTCTGTTGGCTCTGTTTCTGGTGTCGCAGGCTCAGCTTCTGCTGGTTCGGTTGGCTCTGTTTCTGGTGTCGCAGGCTCGGCTTCTGCCGGGTCCGTTGGCTCTGTTTCTGGTGTCGCAGGCTCAGCTTCTGCTGGTTCGGTTGGCTCTGTTTCTGGTGTCGCAGGCTCAGCTTCTGCTGGGTCCATTGGCTCTGTTTCGGGCATCTCGGGCTCAGCTTCTGCTGGGTCTGTTGGCTCTGTGTCTGTTGTCTCAGGCTCAGCTTCTGCTGGGTCTGTTGGCTCTGTTTCTGGTGTTGCAGGCTCAGCTTCTGCTGGTTCGGTTGGTTCTGTTTCTGGTGTCCCAGGTTCAGCTTCTGCTGGGTCTGTTGGCTCTGTTTCTGGTGTCCCAGGTTCAGCTTCTGCTGGGTCTGTTGGCTCTGTTTCTGGTGTCGCAGGCTCAGCTTCTGCTGGGTCTATTGGCTCTGTTTCTGGTGTTGTGGGTTCAGCGTCTGCCGGGTCTGTTGGCTCTGTTTCTGGTGTTGTGGGGTCAGCCTCTGCAGGATCCCTTGGCTCTGTTTCTGGTGTTGTGGGCTCATCTTCTGCTGGGTCTGTTGGCTCTGTTTCTGGTGTCGTTGCCTCTGCTTCTGCTGGTGTCGTGTCTATGACATGGCCTTCTATAGTAACTTCAGCATTCGGCAGCATGATAGCCACAATCAGCCCTAGTGCCCATAGCCATGTTCTTATGAGTAGTTTTGCTCACAGTGGTCAACCATGGTGGTCATCTTATAACATCAGTGAAAGGATGGAATGGTGGTTACATTATATAAAGAACAACACTGATTGCAAGCATGGCGAAAAGTTCTGTGGCTTGAAGCTTAAATGTATTCCAGATGACGAGGATTGCACCATACATCTTACGAATGACATGATGCGCAACTTAAGCAATACTGCCTGGTGTGTCAATTGCTCTTCCAACGAGTACTTCTGTCCATTATTCATGCAATGCATAAGTGTCACTGAAAATTGCTCCTACCACCGTGTACACCAGTGGATTAATTCTGGCAATACAAGTGATGAGCTGGATTTTGATATGGCTTGTGGCTTAAATGAGACCTTCTCATTTGAAACTATGACATGTGAATCTAAAGGTCCTTCACTAGGTGGCAAGGAACACGTATGTACTCATCATCAGGCTTTCTGTCCATACAGTGCATCATGTAGGAATAAGACAGACTGTGATCCCTTCCCAGCATTGAACTTCAGCAAGGCATTGGATGACGCCACCTTTGGTAAGAATGATACATTGGTTTACTTGTGAGAGTTTTGAACCTCCAGAATTAACTTAAAAAGAGCGAATGTCGGTAAATATTGAGCAAAATTTGGATTTTGCAGGCTTACGTGATTTTAAGTTGCAAATCAAATGGCACTGTACCACTGACAGGAACATTGAGGTTGAAATGACTCACCCTCCATTTGATGCTACTCCTGTGCATTGAAGAATTGTTTTCTATGACAGCACTATATTTAGGAAGGGCCTTTTTACATGGTGTAAAAGTTACTATTATTAAGAAAAGGAATCTGTCTTTGGAAGCGCTTGTTTTGTTTCTGGAAATGATTTTGGAAAAGTGAAAATAGCTCAAGTCGAAACCTGAAATGTTATTAATAAGTGCTGTGTAGGTCATCTTGCATTCACAAACCAAAGTGCATAGGGAGGTTTTGGATGGCCCCTATCAATTGAAAAGAGTGTTTTTTTAAGTAGCATTTACAAAGTTGGAATTAGCAGTAATTATGAAGTGAATTTACTATGTAACTATTTTAGAATCCCAGAAACAGTTTGCAAAGAGGATTCTGTTGGTAGTGATTACATAAGCTGTTCACAATAGTAGGAACTCTGTTTAGAGGTGGTAAATGACATTCTTTTGTTATCAATGATTCAAGACCCATGATTTCTTAATTTGCCTTTAGGCTGGGCGCATATGTGCCAGATCAGAAATCTAGTTTGTCCAAATGTTGCCCGTGCAGTGATTCAGTGTGAACATGACATGCACAAGTGTAACTCGTAAGTAACAAATGTACTAATCAATCAAAGGTTCTCTCTACATGATATAATTATTACCTTTTTGATCAATTGCTGAGGTAGAGTTTTGTACACCAGAAATGGAAAAACATCTTACTGTGTCAGGCCGTTCCTATTATATTGTTTTGTTTTCAGTTTCCCTACTGACCCTCTTTTGGTTAAGTAAAAGAAAAAAAGTTCTAGATGTACATGTACTGTCTGGCAAGCAAAATTTTACTTTTTAACTCATTTGACATTCTCTGTTTTAAACAATAAGAAAAGCATGTGATCAAGTCCTTTTGAAAAGCAGTCTTTTATACCTAATTTATTAGTCAAAGGTTTTACAAACACCATTGTTACTGGAACAAATACAGACAGACACAGTATGCTGGTCGTAGGCTACTGCAGTCAATTTTCTCTTGCTATCTTTTCAAAGTACATTCATTTCATCTTGTTTCTAAATGTCTATTTAACAGTAATATCATTGTAGACCATGAGCTTCTTTCACCCAGTAGTTGGCAAAGTGGTCAAGCCCTGAGCAAACTATAAAGTTGGTGAAAATTGAGAACAGCTTTGGGCCAATTGACATGATATCATATATTATGGAGAATGATGTTATTTAAAGATTTGTCTGTCAGTAGTTTTAAAATTTGTAAAAATTAGTTTATCAGACATAAGTCTATCTATGGTCACCATGATACATTTTTTTATTGCATTGCCACAATGTACTGTTTATTGAAAATCTCAAATTCTTGCAGGAGCTGTCCTGAAGGGGAAAAACTCTGCAATGATAAGTTCTGTATATCTGTAGATGAGACGTGCTGTCCCTTAGGAAAAGTCCTTTGTAATAAAACTGGAGAGTGCTTACCAAATGGAACGATGTGTTGTCCAACAGGTATGTTACACGAGATGTACAACTGATTTAATCCTCTGCATTGAGAGGCTACATGACCTATTTCCCAGTAAGCCATTCTAGATAACAGGATTTTATGGTGGTGATAAAAAGCAGACTTGTCAATCTGAGGCCAATGATGCTGAATTTTAAGATAACAGTGGAACAATTATGCATTAAAATGGCAATATTGTAGGCAAATTGCCATGAAAGATAAAGTCTGCATGCAAGTCAAGTGACCCATCAGGCCTGTGCTTATCTCCGTTTCATTAGCATTTAGTGACTAGTAGCATGAATACGACTAGTCGAATCCCATGTGGAGATCTGACTGGGATCCCTGGATGGGATATTAGATCATTGCAGGATCACCCCCAGAATTAAATTCACCATTATCCATTTAAATACACCTGGGTGGAGAGAGGCACTGTGAGAGTGAAGTGTCTTGCCTGAGAACACAACACATTGTCCCGAGGCAAGGCTCAAACCCAGACTGCTCAAATCTAGAGTCAAACCCACTAACCATGAGGCCACTGCACCTCCACAATGATGCAAACAACCCCTAATCATTTTGTTGTCTTATGTTAGGAGAAGAACATTGCAAACATACTGGTGACTGTAGTAAACCATCAGATTGTCTACCTCCTGTTGCTAATGTGACATTTCCCACTGTATGGAAGTATCTTCCCCTTGGTGCCAATTTAAGCAAGGGAATTTTTAAAGATGGTGATGTTGCTGTAGCACTTCAGAGTGTTGAGATGCATGGGGTTGATGGATCATTAGAGTTTTATGGAAGTTCAAAGTGGACAACTGTTCAAGGTCTCTCTCGATCTAATGCATTGGTGTTAGGTCTATCAAGCTACCTAAGGTAACATGATACAGGAGGTACATGTACATGGTCTGACTTTGAGTATAATGTTTTCCTTATTAAAGTGGCTCACTATAGTTTTACGAATGCATGCACACGAGGGATGAAAGCTTTAGTAATCTGCATGCACTCAAAGGAAAACGTCAGTGTTTTTCCATATTTTAAGACGTTAACATGACTGCCAAAAGCAAAACTGACAGTGAATTTTCCTCATTGCCTTCAGTGAAATTCCATGAAATTTGTCAGACTAGCAATAAGTATTTTATTTAAGTTGGAGTTAGTTTTTCAGGGAAATCTTTCTGACCCAGTTTTTCCACAGCTTGAAAAGACATACCGTGCAAGTTTGCCTAAATTCAAAAAAATGACTGTACAAACCTTACTTTATTGTGTTTAAAATTGGTATTCCGCTGGATTCAATGTAGTGTGATACTATGATAATAAGGTGTTTACATGTATTGAGTTGATTAAGTGGGGTACAATTTCAAGTTTTGTGTTGACTGCCTGTAGTTTCCTGGACTTCAAGACAAAAAATAGAGAATTCTTAACTGATCAAAATATTCTAAAAGGAAAAGAAATCCCAAAAGGAATTTTTTTTAGAAATGTTGGAACTTAACTAACTTTTTTTCATTGCTAGATTTGCATCTTCCAAGAATGGATCACATGGCATTGTGTTAGTGAATTTCACAACCTATAGTGATGAAAGCAAAATTGGAAAATATGTAGATGCATCTTCTCTTACTTGGAATTATGGCCAGACAATTGCTATTTTTGAACTGCCATCACTAATACCACCTAAAATTGTTTACAATGGCTCCACTTTTTCGGTGGCTGAGGATAGTAAGGGTGATGAGTATTTTGAGGTAAGTTTAATCTGTTCCATACATAATGACCTTCTATCCAGTTAGTGTGAAAAAAATGGTTTTAAAGTAATTTGAATAAGAATTGCATTGTTGTACAGCCCAAGAGCTACTTTTTGAAAGGTCATACTCGTTTGCAGAGTACCGGTATGAAATTAACAGACCCTAAATAAAACCACATTGTAACGGGGACATTTTCTACTTTCAGACACACACTGTATGTCACACATACACTGGTCAGAAACTAAACTGATGACTAATTAGCAGATAATTAAGATATTTTAATTTTCAATGGGTGACAAGTAATTTTTTAATTTTATACAAAATGAGATGATATGTATTATTATTCAGTTTACAAAACACATGTAACTTGCACCAAAAACTGGATGTTTCTTCAAACTTAATTTGAACATTTGGTGCTTCTGTTTTGAACCAATATTTTTTAACTAGGAAATGAAAATTAAAATATATATCCTTTTATTAAATGATCAAATTCTACTGTTGACTAAGTATATTGATCAGGGATTTTTTAGTTAAGGAATTCCTGCCAGTAGTTTAATCATTTTCATTGGTGAATTTCTTTTAGGTTTGGGATCAGCTGTACGATAGTTCCCCAAAAGTGGATTCAGATAATCACATTCCTGATTCTATCTTGGGAAATGTCAATCGGCAAATGTATGAACTTTACGTTGATTTACTGGAAGAGATCAGCACTCTGAAACTTGGGCTGCGAATAAAGGATACATCAGGTATGAAAGTCACTGGGGCAGCATTACAATTAGCCAAAGATAATTTGTTTTGGATGTAATTAAGTTCATCTAAGTGTCTAATGAATGTATTTTTCTACTTGATTATATTTTACAGAGAAAATAAAATTCAAGGGAGGAGCACGTAAGGATTCTTCTGCAGCGAAGACAGAGCTTCAATTTATTCCAAGGGCAGACTTCAATGGTGATGTGCACTTCTCTGTGGAGAGCTACCTGGCTACTCCAAACATGTCATACCTGGGTATTGCATACTTTTTCTCCCCTGAAGTGGCACAAGCTCTTAAAACAGTCATAAAGGTTTGTACTGTTTGAACTGGGAGCTACGACAAACTGATACAACTTTAATTTGGAGTCCACTATTGAAACCTGCCCACACCAAGCATTCTATGATCCTCCATTTTGCTTTGATTTCATAGAGCTTATGTTCAAAATGCCAGTTTCCCCCATTTGTTACTGCAGTTTATCCTGAGTGCATGTTGGTGATGCCAGTAATATTGCCTTACCTTATTCCCCCTTCCCTGAGACAGACAAATGACATGAGGTTTAGATTGAACACCTACAGATTGTACACGTGTACCTACATACCTGTCCACTGCCTGCTTGTCTGCCGACCTACCTGACCATCCACCCAACTACCCACCCAACCACTCACCTACCCTCTTGCGTACCAACTTACCTACCTACTGTACCTAGCAACCTACCTTCCTGTCAGCCTGCCTACCTACCTATTTAATACCTGCCTGCCTGCTTCCTTTCTAAGCAAATCCTTGCTTGCTTGGTCACTTGATCTTATGTTTGTGAAAATTTACTTACATGTACACACTTACATATCATGATTTTCCACTGTTTTTTCAAAGGGAGATGATCCAGAAAAATTACGTTTGGTCAAGGAAGTCCTTTATGGGATCTTGACAGATAACTTAAAGCCTGCTGTCAGTAACATCCGGGACGTTGCTAGCAAACTTAAAAATCCAGTGCTATCAAGCCAAAAAGTTGCACAGCTTGTCAAGGATACTGAAGAGGTCATAAATACAAGTAAGTTTGATTTAGTTACCAACCTGACCTCCCTGGAGGAACAGAGATCATGGCCCAGTGATGGTAGTGCCCTCTAACACCAATGTGGCCTGGGATTGATTCTGGCCTGGTGTCATAAGTGCATTGAGTTTGTTGTTGGTTGTCACTCTGAGGGTTTTTCTCCAGGTACTCCTGGAGTTTTCCTCTCTCCACAAAAGGCAACATCTACAAATTCCAATTCGACCAGGATAGAGGACCTGCATGAAAACTAACTAAGGCTGATGTTGCTTCCTCTCTCAATGTTTTTATTTATTGTGTACTCCCCAGCAATTTCTGCTGTAGAAACAGCTGCCAACTATGATTCAATCCAGACAAAATGTAAGGTTCTATGGCATTGCATAATTAACCAAGAGATGAGCATGGTAAAGTCTACATCCAGCCAAGACTTCACACACCATACAGCTGGAGTAAATCGCAGTTTCTTTAACATTAAGTGACTAGAACCCATTTGTACACTTGGGTGGAGATGAGGAAAGGTTGAAAAAATGTTAAATTGGACTAGTCTTACGGTCTTATATTTTGCTCCAGTGGAACAGTTTGAGGAGCGCAAACTACATGTAAAACAAGTGAACTCAATATACAGTGAACTAGTGCCTGTAAATCACGGTTAACTTTGTATGAGAGCTTAAAGGAGAGCTTTCATTGTCTCTATTTGAGTTTTTCACTGATAAACTGTCAAAGTAAGCTGTGCCCATCAAGCATTGTTCCACTGTATAACAACCTTTCAAAATTCAGCAAAAGATAGGTGAAGAACTTTCCTGATATCATAATTAATGTTGTAATTAAATACGCTATGTTATAGCTGACTGTTTTCTTTTTTACATTTTTTCTGGCCATGGTTATGTGACATTGAGGTATCTCATTGAACTGTACTTAAACTTCCTCAGGTTATCCTGTAGATTTGGGTGATGATGACCCTTTCCCACAGGTAAGTTACTCAATGCATTTCAATACTTGTGACTTCCTGCTATGCCTGTAGCATTACAGAAACTCTGCCTGATCATTAAGCAAAGCTCAGATTTGAAAACTAATGAAGGGCCAAATTATGATTAACGATTAGAGTGTGAAGTGGATTCTATGTGTTGGTCAACATTTTAATGTGCTTTTCGCACAGATCAATTCCAACCTAAAGCGTGTTGAAGTCAGTGAAAGGGGAGACATTATGTACATTGGAAATGTTATCAGGGTACGAATATCGGTTACAGCAGTGAATGACAAGCCAAAGGTTAAAAGGAACAGAGGCAATCTTGTCCCGCTTCCGTATGACCTAAATGCAACAGCATACACTGGTTCTGTGGTCAAGGATATCCTTGCTGAACTGGCAGAAGACGTTGATGACGAAAATATGGATTTTGGAGCTGCCGTTATTTCTCTAGGGAATAGCTCCTTTGGAAAGTGGCAGTACAAGATGAATGACTCCTTGGCTTATACAGACTTCAATTTTTCCAGTGATTCTGAAGTTCTGCTTCTCCCTCCTGAAGCTAGGTATATAAAAAATCACATCATGAATTATCTTTCTTTGTTTTAATGATACTTGTAGCTCTCAGAGATTTTGGTGTCGTATGACGACAAACAACGTAACACATCTTACACTTTGATAAAACTAACAAGATGTTTAGCAACCTGAGACTACGGTAATTCTTGGTATTAATAATCCATGGCAAAAACAACGAACCTCTGAAAGTATTTATCTTCCTTCCCGTACTGGGTTTGTTGTCACACCCTTTAGCAGGAGGACTAAATAGGAACATACTTGGTTTTAAGCGCTATTTGCACTCAATCCCAAGGTAGCTAATCAGTCAACGATTTATGAGATCACCATTTTATACTGTAGGATTACCATGCAACTCTACAACCAGGATGTCTTCTGGAGCACTGCAGAAGCATTTGAGAAGGGAGCTTATATTGCAATCAAAGCCTGGGATATGACAGACAACAGGAATCCGGGGGTGCACGATAAAAGTATTGAGGATAATGGCACGTCAATTAGTAAGAAATTTGTCAATTTCCTGCTTCTGCGCCGAGGTTGTGACAATAGAACAGACTTTCCTGCAAGGAATGATCGATGTGGTGTTTGCAGAGGAAAGGATGAATGTGTCGCATGCGACAGTGTGCCTTATTCAAATGCTACAATAAGTAAGTTGTTTTTACCTATACACATTCTTATAGGTCTGCTGTGTTTGCTCGTATTAACTGAAAACGTGTATTCCTGAGAAGATATCGTAAACCAAACGGTTTGCTGTGCTACAATTGTTAACAAAATGATACTTGCCTATTATCATAAGGTAAAGTTGCGATTAAAAAAGATACGATTAGTGACCAAAAGCACAATGTAAATGTGTTGCTTTTTTACTGTGTCTACAGATCAATGTGGTTATTGTGTTGGTGGAACTACCAATTTAACTCTGACACACGACGTTGACTGTGCAGGAGATTGTGACAAGAACATTAATGACTCGGTCTTGACTTGCGGAAGATGCATGAATAAACACAAAATTCAGAATTTTACTGACTGTACTGGCACGTGTTTTGGAGGAGCAAAAATAAACACGTAAGTAGGAATAAAGAGCTACTCAAATATCTCTAGACCCAACGCATGAAATATGATGAGTCTCTCAGCCACTAATATCTTAGGAGACAGGAATTAAGAGGGTTTTCTTCAGTAGTTCTCAAACTCATTAATAATTCATCAAGTCAGAACAAAGAAAATCAAAACCGTGAAGAAGGTTTAGATTTTGACGATTTTATTCTCCGTTTACTCCTTAGTTTTTGTTTCGATTGAGAAGATATATCAAACACTCGAGACAGTGTTTCATCGGCTATCCACACACCACGAATTTCGTCAAAAATACTCCGCTGCGCGTCGTATTTTCAACTCTCTTCTCGGTGCTTGGATATCCCGATGAAACACTGTCTCTCATGTTTGATATATTACTTCGAAATTTTTTTGAAAGATAGTTCTCTTATTAGGCTCCTACGCAGACATTTTCATTAGATTTATTATTTATAATAGTTATGAAACTGCACGAATTTTTTTCTACAAGAATATTGTTGTTTTTTTTTGGCCGAGGGTGAATATTCTTATTTTTGTGTTTATTGCGAATATTCTTAGATTATAGCGTATTACATTTCTGTTTTCAAATGTATTTGGTGTCTGGATGGTGTTAAATTAATTTTGGAGCCAGCCTGCGGGCATTAAAGCCTGATGCCACACACATAACCTCTTGCAGAAATTTACTAGACAATGCTGTTTTTGTTCATTTTTGGCTAGTTTTGCCGTCTAGAGAAAGGAATAATTTTATTGTATTTCTAAACTTTCAATACACAAAATTATGTAATTTCTTTTCAAAATCTTAGCCTCGAGTTTATTCCTAAAATATTCTTAAAATTTCGCAAATTTCAGCTTCGATATTCTAGTTATAAAATATGTTCGTATAAAAAAGAAAGAGTGTAACTTATTTCAACCTTAACGCTTGCGAAGGTCAGATTTGCGATTTTTTTCTTTTTAAAAAAATAATAACCATTTGTTACAGCAGCAAAGATGTATGTAAAGAATACCCACACTCTGTCACACATATGCTAGAGGTTTAAAACGAATTTCCATAAGCGAGGCATGTGGTGAATTTAGAACAAGCGACATTGTCATGGAGTAAGGCCCTTTTTTCTTAAATGGCTTTCATTTGAGGTCATAAACCTCTGTATTCTAGCCATCTTGTTTCAGTCGTCGTCTTATGTGGTTGGTCGGGACATTTTGCCATTAATCCAGCTTACAATACCCGATACCTGATCAAACAACTCTTATGTTTCCCGCATTCTTCCCACCCCCCAGTAAACGCTGATATCGCACACGACAATAACTCCTTTTATCTTTCCACGCAAATTCAATCGAACCTGCGACGAATGAATTTAAAAAAGGACAATATTAGAAACACAGGAATGAACATATCACAGCGAGTCATTACATTGTCATTATTTGATGTGATTTAGATGCGGTAACTGCGCCGGTGGCAAATCAGGAATACCAAAGAACCTTGGAAAAGATCTTTGTGGTCTGTGTAATGGAGACAACACTACCTGTGAAGACTGTGCTGGTGTTCCTAACGGAAAATCAATACCAGACTTCTGCGACGTTTGCCGTTTAGAAACTGATGCTGCATTCAACACTGGTTGTTCATCATTTGGAGAGTTAAAGCCCGTTAGCGGGGAGGCTGGTGCGGCGACTGTCGTAACGCTGAAGGGCGCTGGCTACCAGAAATTAGCTTTGCGCGGCTGTCAGTTTAACAATTCCGTCTCAACTGAAAAGTAAGAACTTGTCATTGATATATTCACATACGTTTTAAGATTTTATGTTTGTTTGATATATTGTTGAATGCGATCTGCATGTTACTGTTATCTAGTGCTACCTCCTCGTGTTACTTTGACGCTGTGCTGATTTGGTGGAGCTCGTCCAATATCCCTTTTGTTAAACAAATACATGAAAATTTGTGATTAAGTCTCAGGATAAGTCAGACAAGTTGAAACAGGACATTCACTGTCAGAGTTCAAAGAGAAATACTCGTGAAGCAGTTACTTCGAATATTGTTGGTGAATAGCCCTAGGGAGGTAACAGTGCATATAGAACTGAGCGACTTTGTCTGGCTGAAAGTAATTTGTTTTCCTAGTACAAACGAAAGTGATTGCGCGGCACTGAAGCACAGGAGAGACAATTATTAATGGCTTGGGCATTAATTCCTTGCGAGAAAGGACTTAAGAAATAAAAATACATTGTATGTTTTTTTGTTTTTGCAGACATAGTTCCTCATCCAACGATCATACTTCAAATATTATCAGAGTGACTGCACCAACAGACTTGCCTGCAGGAACGTACAGCATTCTGTGTACGTTCTCTAACAGTCTCGTCGTTGAAACTGAGGAAGCTGTCTTTACAGTTTACAACAGATCAACCATTTCTCTGTCAAGCATTTCACCAAGCGAAGCTGAGATAAAAAGTGCAAGCTTCAATGTTACCATCACTGGGACTGGATTTGTTGACACTGGTTATATTGCATGTGTGAAGGCTGGATCTTCCGCCAAGCTTGGACGTGGTTCTTTTGTGAATGCTACTGAAGCAACCTGCCTATTCCGTACCACTGCCAATTCTGCTTTGTTCAACGTTTCATTGGTCTTTGGAGAGAACGATCCTGCCGTTGACTCCAGCGTGGAGTTCTCATTCTATGCTATCCAGCCGCAGGCTCTGTCCGTACGATTTGAAGACAATCCCAGCAAACTGTTGTTAACTTTCGACAAGCCAGCAGCATATACAACAGAAGACCCTGACCCTGATTTGGATTGTTCTGACTTTTTTGACCAAGCAACGCTGGGCAAGTTCGCAAGCGACACCAAATGTGCCCTGCTCACAAGCAAAAAAATGATTATTAAATTAATTGGCTCTGGTGCCACCATTGCACCTGGCGACACAATAAACTTCAAAAATGGCAGTTTAGCTGCTCGAGGAGAAAAAAACACCAAGTTTGAGTCTGGGAACACCACACTCACAGTAGGATCCCCTCCGAACCCCCCAGTGCCAGTCATCAAAATTCTTGCACCAACTATAATAGGTGAGTAGTAACTTTCCGACCTGTGATGGGGCTTACATTTGATAGGTTTCCTTAAACGTATCCCTGACGTAGGAGAGATTTATTGGTTACCCGTAATCAGAAAGAACGTATTTGGTATTTGTAAAGAATCAAGCAATGTAAATTTCAAATGAAATCACTCCAACATTGTTTTTTATTCAGGACCATGTGCTAGTTTGGAAATCAGTACAATCTCGAAAAATGGTGGAGGCCGTGAAATGAGATTTAAGTGGTATGTAAAAGAGAAAGTCGGCGTGTCAAACGCGACTGCAACTGACATGGAAGCCCTCAATTCAACTCTGACTGCTCTTCAATCATTTTCACCTTACACTACTATTGGAAGTGATCGCATAGTCAGGGATGTTGAATATGAAATTGTGGTTGAAGTTAGTAACTTCCTTGGCGAGAGCACAGAAGCCACTTTAGCCGTAACGCGAAAGGCAGAAGCAGTCCCAGAACTGGAGTTAAGTTCAACAGGTGAAAGTATCCTGCGCTCCCAGAGACTCTTTCCCCGCGGTAAGTTTACTTTATCCTTTTATGATTTGTTTAATTGGGTGACCTGTGGTAAGAGAGTCCTTCAGTGTGCTGAGAAGCAAGGGCGACCACAATAAACATTAGGCGACTGCTTGAACTAAATGGTTGCTTTGCATCCTGTTTTTGTTACTTACATATAATACAATTCGCGTCTAAATAAATGTGGTAAATGACAATCGGTCATACAAAGGTAAACAATGGCAAAAATTGATGGTAAAGAGTGTGTCTGGAACATACTGGGAGTTCTTAGAGACAAGGCAGTCTTGTATGCGCTTTGTTTGATTGTTTGATTAATTTAGTTTGATCTACTTTTGTTCTTAACAGCCAAAGTTACGTTGCCTGGGTGTAATGGATCAGATTCAGAGCTCAATTTCATGTATGTGTGGGAGATGAAGGACTCGTCTGATGAAAAAGTCGACCTTGGTAACGACACTGACTTGACAAGACCTTATCTTCACTTAGATGGAAGTAACTTGAATGGCGGCGAGGTTGGTAAACCTTCCAATTATAAAATAGCAAACATTTAGCCGCACTGCTTCCACTAAAGGAAAGCTACCTCTCGTCTATTATCCAATCCCTCAGTGTTTTGTTAAGGTGTCTAAAATATTCCTGCGCGAAAACCAGATGTGACATTGTCGCATGTGGAGTCTTCCACAGTTTTGGGCGTAAACACCAGAAATTATGATTTTTTAATTACCGTTACTGAAATGAAAGCAATGAAAGAGATTATTGATAAGAGCAGTCCCCTCAAGACAGGTGCTTAAACTCAAAACCCGCAGATTAAATGTACTTACTATCACTTGATCTGCCAACCCTCCCTTCCCGACTCAAAAAAGAACAGAAAACGGAAAAACAGAAGAAGAAAAATAACGATAACACATTCAGAGCTCGAAACCACAACATGCCACCTGAGCCAAGCGCGTGGAAACATGTAATGACTGTTAAACCCGGAAACAACACGTAAATACACTTACTTTTGTTGTCTAATCACTCTGCGGCGAAACGAAAACAAAATAATTTCTAACTTAGTATAAGTAAGAAAACACCAGTCATATAGGGGGGTGGGGGGTGGGAGGAGCATCTCGTTTATTGATCAGACATAAATTGCCCTGGGATAATTATTAACACAATAAACGTAGCAAACAAAAGCACGGAAATTTACTAAAACAAAATTTCCAAAATGAACTGATCAAAAGCGGAGATGCCGTCGAAGTGACACATTTCCAAACACCTCGAAGTTCGTCAAAAATACTCGTATTTTCAACTCTCTTCTCCGTGTTTAGTAATGTGGTCAAACACGGTCTTTCGTGTTTGATATATTGCGTCAAGATTACTTGGAAACGTCGTTTTTTTTAGCGTTGATATTCATTAATTTATAAACTCAGTCACGATTGATTCCTCAAAATCAAAGTAAAATTTCTTTAAACTGTCAATAAATATAAAGTGAAATTAGTCATTGCCTTTACAAATTTAATTCGTTGCTTTGGTTGTTGGTTTGTTTTAGAGGTATACCCTGTCTGTGAAAGTGTTTGATGCAATGCGTCCTTCTATTCGAGCCTCGGAAAGCATCGAAATTGATGTGCAGTCCAGTGAATTGATTGCTCGTATTAAAGGTATGAGAACAATCTTGAAGAATGTCATTGCGAGTTATTTTGTCACTAAGCTTGAAATGTCAGCTGTCTCCCGCCGCCAGTCTTACCCCTGAGTTTTTCTTGCCGGGGGGTTAGGCCTAGGGCGTGAGACAAGTGTTACTTTAGGCTTTAATTCACTTGAATGTAGAGTTAATAAGGTATAATTATACCAGGTGTTATTGTAAATACCAGTCATTGACTTCCACAAACCCTGAGTGATTCCCATTGTTTTTCTGCCAGGTGGGGTCTCCTTTGATGTTGGTTACGGAGATTACTTAGTGCTGGATGCAAGCGGCTCGGAAGACCCAGATGAAAGCTCTGATGATGCCGTGTATCTGTGGACTTGTTTTGACAGCTCTGGGTTTGATTGCTTCGTTGACGATGACCGTGTACTCTTCGAAAAGACTGCGAAAATCAACAAAAGTGTTGCAACATTTTTTAAAAGTGGCCAAACGTAAGTGTTGGTTTAACCTTGTGACTGTGTTGTACTCTGTTACAATCAATGTTAATCAGCGCTTTTATTGGCGACGGCTCCTTTACATTACCCAATCAAATGAAAATCTCTCGATTACTCCTAAGTTGTGGCAAATGACATTCACGGAGCTGAACCGATAACCTGGTTTCGAGGATCTCTCTTCTTCCGGCCCCCTCCCTGGGGGAAGAAGAGACTTGAACGAGGTCTTGGAGTTCTTTTCTTTATTTACAAGGTTAATCGCTATAGCATTGAACCCGTCCTTAAAATGGCAATGAATTATCAAGAAGGTAAATAATCATACTCCCGAAAGCCTTCACGTGGAAAGTAATGTATGATCAGCGTTTCCTCCCCACTCCCTCTAACAATGTGACTTGTGAAGGAGAGATGTTACTCTACTTCCACGTAATAGTTCACTTCGCTAGCAAAACATCAAAACATCATAAAACGTCGATAAAACATCACCAATCCTTGGCTATAAGGGACCAAGGTTGGTTGTCTCTGATCTCTATGTTTATTTATTTATTTTTTTTTGAAAACTTACAGCTATGACTTTCGTTTGAAGTACCGGAAAGGTTTCCGTTTATCCGAAGCGGAAGTCAAAGTTCAAGTTCTAGCCTGCACCCCTCCAAAGGTCACCATCGATGCTTTAAAGTCTGTCATGTTCAACACTGCAGACGAAATAATGATCACGGGTCAAGTGGCAGCGGTGGCACTCAAAGTGAATCTTGAATATTCATTTGTGTCAGGGGATGGTATGTATCGTGATCAAGGCTCTGTTACAAACCGTGCACCTCACATGTCACATAGCCTCCCTTATCCAAGGATTGCGTCACAAGCATCTCTTTGAATCAAGATTGCGAACGTGGGTCGTTGACGGTTGATTACTGTTTGAAGAGACAAACCATGTTATAGGCAGGTAGTGAATCAATGGAATACACATCTACTGATTAAGCAGTGGCATACGGTTCACGAAGTAATTTTCTGTGCCTCCATACACAGTGACAACTGTTTTCTTAGTTTAGAAATGAGGTGAAGTACACAGGTTTTGAGGTGAGCACAAACTTAAGCTGTTTTTTACCCTTTTTGTAGGTTTGAAGTATGTCGCCGATCTGTCGTCAGTTGCTGCAAACAGTAAGCTGGTAACTGGAGAAAGTTTTGAAAGTAAAAATGTTCCACTGATGAAACGTTTTGGATTTTCTTTTAAAAGAAACAAGTTGCAGCCGGGAGATTACAGGTTCAAAGTTTCAGCTAAGACAACCGCGTGCTCTTCGTCCTCCGAGACGACATTCACCATTAATGGTGCTCCATTTCCAGGTAAGGGGTCTCCTCAGACCTGGTTAATAAATTACTCACCTTCAAATCGAACGATAGAAGTAGAAAAACATCAAACTAATTAACAAATGAAAAGAACAAAGGATGGCTGAGAGAGACTCAGAGGAGAACTTGACAAATTTTGGTTCCAGTTTTCAAGCTGACGATCCTTTTCCTGTGTGACTGATGTAGTGAACCGATTTGCTAAAGAGAGATAAGCTGTTTTAATGTGTTTTTGTTTGTGTTTTTGTCAGGTACTTTAAAAGTGAGGCCCTCGAGTGGTATTGCTGTTGACACCCAGTTCACACTAAGAGCAGATCTTTTTAACGACGATTTAGCTGATGATCCCTTGAAGTACAAGTTTGGTTTTTATGCGATAGAGGATGGTAAAGAAGTTAAAAGATACTTGGGCTTCGAGACTGCGCGGCAGCGTAAACGCGTAAAATTGGCACAAGGTTTGTTTGACCGACAATCACGCAATCCAACCTTTCTGTGTTTACCTTAAGACGGGGTTCTACATGAAGGCCGTATTTTGGCTGGGTATTATGGTTTTAACGCAAATATCTGGTTCACGTTTCAAACAGTCAAGAATCTCTGTGCTCATCTACACTTTGGGCTGCTTTGTAAATTTTTGGGTGATTTTCAGGTGTATTTGGAGATAAACAGTTTTTCTCAAAGGATTAGTAAAATTTATGGAAATAGGAAATTTTGAAGATTTGGTGTTGTTTTTGAATTAGAATTTGAAGTTAAAAATTGGCAGACGTACACCAAACAGTTGTCCACCAACCTAGGGTGCCCTTTAGGGGCGTTCAACTGCCTGGTGGTGTTCCATAACCTTTTTTTCCCTTTTAATCCCTCTTTGAACTTCCTAAAATTTCACTTGAATTCAGGTAGACCCCCGCCTTAAGTTCTGTTACCTGGATCGTCACGTAACGCTTATGTGGAGGATGAGAGCATTGGGTGAAGACCAAATACTGGTTGCCAAGATTTAATGTTCAGTGTAAAGGAAGGCTGAAGACTTTGTGGCTTAGGGATGAATCTAATATCTGAATTTTTTTGATGACTTGGGAAAAATCAAATTGACGGCTAATCCTGCATTTATTAAAGCTCAGATAATTTTTTCAAGTTCTAACATTGTTTTTGTATCTGTTTGGGACGACAGGCGATAGTGCAAAGAACAACACAATTCGCGTTTTTGTAGAAGCTTTCGATAAGTGGGGTGCTTTCGTAACGGTGGAGGAGACCGTGACTGTTAACC
This sequence comes from Orbicella faveolata, assembly GCF_042242905.1. NCBI lineage: Eukaryota > Metazoa > Cnidaria > Anthozoa > Scleractinia > Merulinidae > Orbicella > Orbicella faveolata. The sequence continues at coordinate 23,051,701 of NW_028301558.1, forward strand.
CTAAAGTGTTCAGTCTGTCCGATCTGCAAGACTTAAAAGCGTCCGTAGAGGCACTTCAAGAGGGCGGGGACGTGGATGAGCAGTTAGGTATGTGGCTTCTCTGTGATATCACTTCAGTCTAGTGCTACATCACGGTTTCTGTCAGTCTTAAAGGGTCCTAGTCAGCCACACCGTTGTTTTTGTTTACATGCGAGAGTTTGGCTATTATATTTTATTCGGAGCAATGTCAAAACAAAGGATATCACTGTGAAACTACTAAAGATAATTACACGTACTTCCAGGACCACAACTTACAATAAAACAATGAGATTTCGCATCATCATGCAGTATGAATAATTTCGCAGTCATTGATTCAATCGCTAGGCACCGGTGCCATGTTTGGCAAATCGTCGTAAATTCCTCGAAGAGTTCCCGATTCTTGTCATCCAATCAAAAACTAAAACGAACTCTTAGTCTTCCGAATATCCTCATGTCAACTGAGCACGATGGAATACATTGAGGATAAGCCGTGTTGCTTAGCAACTTTGGTGGCATAAACTGCGCGCTTGGTTCATTGTCGGAAATAGACAGGTGTCCGTCCCCCTCGACAGTTGTGATGAAATCTTGGGAGTTGGAAAATGTACAATTTGTTTACAGCTAGTTTGCAGCTTGGGCTGTGAATCTGAAATTTTATAACGAACATAAAAGTTATGAATCCTAAGGCAGCCAAGTTATGCAGAATTAAAACGGGAATGACAAAAAATGGTGAGCGGTGACGTTTTTGTTGTAGGCCAAATAAACATCATCTGGGAAGCTGTCAGGGAAACCGGTGGAAGGGATGATGAGAAAGAAGCCGTCAACCAACTTAAAGAGTCCCTTGCTTCCATGGTAAGCTTTTACGTAGACCTCGTGTCGTCTGCAAAAAGAGCACTGTCTCTTATTTGCTACTGTGTCTGATCATTGACGTAAAGTAAGGTAAACACTATTTACAGTGGGTAACACTTGCTGGGGGGTGCTCCCTTAATGGGCTATATAGGTATGTGGCCCCAAAGGGTATGGTTTTCAGACGTTTTGATTAGAAATAGGGTAGCGATTTTGGCCTTAGTGGTCATTAATAGGGTATGTTTTTGCACTCTAGTCTTGAATTAGGTATGTTTTTCAAGCTACTTTTCATCAATATCGATATAAGACCATCAACAAAAGCCCTTCACAAATTATGTTTGCGGCAATTTAACATTGGTCTGAACTAGGGAACTAATTGTAAGGCAGGTCTGAAACAGGGTATCGATTTAAGGGTCAGGTCATACATAGTGTATCGAATTTTTGGTTAGGCCATAAATAAGGTAGGGTAAGAGTTTTGGGAAGTGAACCGCATACCCCCACCCCAGGGTAACACTTAACAGTAACTAGAATTACTCTTCTTTACTATTAGGATTACAATATATTTGCATTACAACTAAGACTAAAAACTACCATATGTACAGTTCCCCAAAACGTCCCAGATTACAGTATATTGACATAATAAATAGATTCAGGCTAGCCTAAAAGCGTAGCTCCTGGGCCGGGTTGTAAGCTAACCCAGGAAAAGGTAGAATTTTGATTTGAGTTTTGTAACTTTGCGGTAATATCAAAGAAGTACACGGTAAACCAAGGCTGCATGTCTCTGTCAATCCCATTAATAATGGTCATAGGACTGAGTACAGTCCAATTCAGTCTGTAATCATACGAGTGATGAACAAAATCGGACGACCGCGAAGCGGGAGTCCGATTTGTTAATCATGAGTATGATTACAGACTGAATTGAAAGACCCGATCTCCTGTTACCAATTAATCATAAATATTACAATTTCCCACTATTTGAAAAAATAGCGTTTAATAGTCATTTTTAAATATCATAATTAAGAATATGGGAATGGCTTGGAAAATGGCTGTTAAGTTTCTTTCAAAACAGTCACTGGAAACTAAACCTTCACAAAGTCAGTCTCTTGAATTGGTTACTATAGTGATTGTAATCAATGTTGTTATTGATGGATTTAGTGGAGAGGACTTAAAATGATTGGCTCATGTAACTGTCCGCTTACAGGTGTCCGATTACAGCCAACTGTCCGATTACACTGTCCGATTACAGCTTTGCAGACTAATTAAAGCAAAATACACCAGTTTATGCACCAATCACATTTGAGGAAATTGTAATTGTTATGATTATTTGAAGTATGGCCGCCATGTTGTGCGACTCCGTCGTCGCCGTCGTGCGTACGCGCCCACGAGCAATACCGCTAGCCATGATAACCATGAGAAAATCAACTCGTGGGTTTCCTTTTCTTTCCTATATGAGTATGGGGCTCCGGAGCTTCGCTAAAACTAAGGACTGAAAACTACATTATATTTTTGACGAATTACAAAAAGTTTCCATGTTTTCTTTGTTTAGCTAGAAGCTCTATCATGCCAGTTCCCTGCTAATGACTAGAAATATTCCTCCTTCAAAACTCTGTTGGCTTTCATACTTTGACCCTAAACAAAGAATGAGACAGAAGAAAAAAAGACACGCTTTTTGCCAACGTAGGAAACTTCTGCAGCTTTCTTGAACCAACCCAATAAAGCTAATATCGTGTCAGTCGGTCACGTGCTTAGTGTTTGGTTGCAGTATGTAGCCAGCTTAAGGTCTAGATCTGAAGCTTTCCTTCCTCTTTGTAGCAGTTTAGAACTGATATCTAGTGATTTCTCTTGCCAGGCGGTCAGCTTACTGGAGGCAGTGGAAGGTAATAGAGATGGTGAAAGGAATGCCTTGATTACAATGGGTACAACTACAAATGGCGGCGCCGATTCGTTCGAAGACGGAACCAAAAACAACATAATTAAGGCTGTTCTCAAGCTTCGAAAGCTTCCCCGACAACCTCGCAGGAGGCGTAGAGCTGTTGAACCTGAAATTTTAGTCGTCGAGCCATTACTTGCTACTGATGTAAGGATCATATTTAATTGTTGATTAGGTGTAGAGGTGTCCGTAGTGTTCGTGTGTATTCATGTTTTGGGTGAAAATCTTCAAACCAGGTTTTTGGTTATTTGTCTTTGTTGCAAATTGTGTTCTAAACAAAGTCAAAACTGATATGAAAGTATTTTCACTAATAACAAATGTGAACCACAACAAATACACCACTTTGTAACTGTGCAAGGCTGATCATTCACGGATCAACCAGGTTCCGATTTCAGGATGTAAGACCATAGATGGCTTTTACTTCAAACAGTAATATAATGAGTTTTATCTCCATCCTTTCTTAACTGATTTTCCTTACCGTCTCGTTTCTTTACAGGCTGAAAAAAGTTTGATACCTGTGTCAAATCTGATATCCCCAGCTGTCTACACTGAATCAGAATCTACCCGCAAGAAAGACTTCTTATATCTTGTCGACTCAATCGGACTTCAGGTGTGCGCTGGCCGAGGCGTTGGCGCCCCTGCTGTGTTCGCCGTGGCATCCCAGATGGCGATGCGTGCAGTTACAACGAACTTTGATGGCATAGCTAGTACTACAATCGATATGGCATGTTCCGATTGCCCTTCAGTCGTGGCTCATACTGCTAAGATGACGCTAGGAGAGTCTCTGCAGGATGATTACAAAGAGTGGCTCTGCGCGACAGGAGAAACTTGTAGTGGAGCCTGCCTTCTATCAACTCAGGTGAATAATTTGCTGATCAGTGTTGTGAGCTTCTGCTAATGGCAGAAAATCCGCTGATTTCGCTACAGTCACGAACAAGTATTGTTCAATGGCCTTATTTTCGCGAAGATTATATTTTGTGTATTTTACCGAGCCGTTTAAGGTTCGCGAAAGCTAACGCGCCGAAGCTATCTTTTCAAAGAAAAATGTAGGGCAGTCATCGATAATCTGGCCAAAGTGTTTCCTTCCTCGTCCCATTTTACAAAATCTTACATCTTAGACAATTACATCTGTTGTTTTTCTCTGTCAGTTCCCTAACGACCTGTTACTGAACGAGAGTGACTCCAGCCGTCTGACTGACATCGTGGATATCAAGCTGTATAACCCGGTAACCAAGCGACTGATTAACACAGGAACCTTGGAAAGTCCCGTCAACTTCTTGATACCGCTGAAGTCAGGCAAGACATTCCCGAATGAGAGTTACGTTGAGGTGGGTTTTGAACCGACATCCTCTTTCACGAGCTTCTCCAGACAAACGAGCGCGAAGAACGGTGATTCCAAATTGAGAGGGCGCATTTTATTGAACTGCTTGTGCGTGTTCCCAATGTGTACCACGTTCTCACGACTTATCACTCCTGCTACATACGGTTTGATTAACTAGTCAGAGCTGGAAAACCCTCGGGAAATGTGGTGGGAATCAAATCACCTATCTGATTAAAAGATCTACCTTCTAATTGATCACTGAATGCATGAGATTTCTCAGAGCTAACTAAAGATCTCATGATCCTAAATGCATAGATCTATTGACGGTTTCAACTGCTCAACCTCTCGAGGTGTGCATATTAAAGAAAAACCTAAAAGGATATTTTTTTGTGCTTCTCTCCAGTGCAAACTATGGAGCTCAGGTGAAGCAAACTGGACGAATACCGGATGTGTATCAACTCAAAGCGCGTTGGAGTCTGGTAATGTGACTTATGTGGAATGTAACTGTGCGCAGCTGGGATATCTCACCGTGTTTATTGGTCCAGCTACCACCGAACCTCCTCCTACTACTGCGGCAACTGAAGCTCCAACCCAAGCCTGCGACCTTGAACCAATAAGCAAAGGCATTAATGTTACCTTTACCTTCAATCAGTCCTACAGCAGCGTTATTTCAAACGACAGCCAAAAGGCTGCCGTCACAAAGTCTCTTCTACAAGAGATATCAAGCGCACTTGGTATGGACGAATGCAGCGTACAGGACTTGGACCTAAAAGAAGGCAGCATCGTGGTGTCATTTGTTGTGGTTCCCGCAAAAGATCAGAGTACTGCCAGCCTTGAAACTGCGGTCTCCCAACTCGAGACCAAAATCAAGTCTGGTGACTTAAACGTGACCGTACCGGGAGGGATAGTTCTCTCTGCGGACCCATCATCGTTCGCGTCTGTAGCGTTCACGCCATCAACTGTGGCCACTGCTACTACTACTGCTGCCCCCACTGTAGCGGGCACTGCAACTGAATCAAGCGGCTTGAGTGAAACAAATGTAATCATCATTGCCTGTGTGTGTGGCGGAGTGGCATTGATCGTCATCATCGCCGTCGCTGTGTATTGCTTCAAGAAAAAGACAGGCGAGGGAAAGATCTCACCAGCAGCCACACCTGAAGCACAGGAAGACCTGGAAATGAATGAACGCGGGCGTTTCGTTACTAAGCCCAGCAAGGATCATCGTAGTAAGTAGTTATTCATCCCGTTATTTTAAATTAGCTTAATATTATAAACATTGAATTATCAACTGAAATAATTTACATGCGTACATTCAACTCGAGTTTTTTTTAGTCAACGTTCACTTCGGCTCTTTTTATAAGGGTCGTTAAGTTGCTAAATCCGACTTTCCTATTTAAGAGGAGTAAAGCCCGTTGAACTCAGCTTCCAGCCTCAATGGCTCATTTTTCGAGCAATGTTTTTCGCTTTCCGCAGACAGCTAGATTTTATGATAAGCTTAAGAAGCTAAAACTTAGTATCTTGATTGCAACACTGATGTAAGGCGTCCCTGTGCTACATGCAACTAACTTTATTGTTTGCTAATGTCCAAATATTTAACGGGTCTCTTTTGTTGCAGGTGCCAATAACAACATGGCTGTAGATCCTGACGCGTAGATGTTGTCATCAGTCACTGACAAGTGGTCTACTCTAGAATCTCAGAACAGTTCGTTGCATGAAAACGATTTCTTCAGTGTAATCTACTAAGAATCCGCCGAACGCTGCTTTTTGAACTAAAGGCTGGTCCGACTAGAGGCAGAGGGCTTACAATAGGCAAGACTCGCACTTGAATAGGGAAGAATGCGGAAGTTCAAATTAAAAAAAAAATCATTTTACAAAGAAACAGAACAACAGAAGATCTGGAAAACTTCTTGGTTCTCCAGAATGCTAAGGTTCGCGAGAAAAATACCATCATTCAGTCCCATACCAACTGTGTTCTTTAGACAAATGGTTTGCCCCTCGAGTATTCTTCTTGGTCAAATAAATGATATTATCTGTGAGTATCTAATGCATAATGTTCGTATTCTATGGACGAGGCTAAAAACACGAGTTAGCCCCGTGTGACAAAAGAAGTCACTCCCTGTCCCCAACGGCTGTTGGAGTTGATGATAATACACATGAATTGTATGTTAATCACTAAAAAATTGATTGCATGATTCGTGGAACATCTGTAACAATCACATACCGTGTATGCCAGTACACTAGTATTCTTGTATAATATTGGTGTGTTTTTAAAGTGCTCGATGGATTGTATGTTTGAGGTGCAATTTTTATCTTTTCTTATTTTTCTCCGTTGTGAGTGGCACAAACGTTTTTTGTTAAATAAAGCGTGTAGTGAATGAATTAACTTGTCACTTGTTCATTCGATCCGTAGTAACAAGCTTGGTTCGATCAATATCCATTTTTTTTTTTCCATGGAGTGACTGTCATAAAGGCTCCATAAAACGAGTGGGGTAGTGGGTACCTGATTGCCCCAAACGAAATCAAGCGTTCCCGTACAATGGTTTATTGAGATTACGGCCGAAGTCTAAACAACGCATCTTGTTTCCCCATTTCAGTCTGACATCTTCTGATCATATTCTTGTGACAACCACAATTAACTGTGCCGGGTTGTTCATTAACGCTAAACCAGGATTAAAAGTTAACCAAAGTATTCTCTTTTTCTTTTAAATGCTTGTTACTGCTTATGTTATTACGCTAGAGGACGTACACTATCAACAGAAAACCTCGCCGAATAGTTATAGAACTAAAATCAAAATTCTGGTTAATCCTGGGTTAGCTTAATCGGGCTTTGAACAACCCGGCAGGGGTACTGATAAATAAAAAGATATTTCCTTCCCAAATATGGCCAAGTGTCAAGCAAGCACAAAGGAGGGGAGGATGGGGAACGTTTACATTATAAGAGACCGTGTGATGGGAAAAACCGAACAATTACGACAGGGAAAAAGACTGGTTAGCAATCTAATTACTGGCAAATGACCAGAACAGGTGGTTATAGTATTTGCCTCTGCCAACTTGTGCGTGCTTGTTACTAAATTATTGCCAGAAAAAACTCACTATTGAACAAAAACATAAAAAATGCCTTATTCCAGTTTAATTGAACAGCCACTAAATTATGCTTTTCTTAGTTTAGTAGGTCATTTGCGCGAAACTTTGAGCTTACAATTGCTCACTTAAAAATATTTTCCAGAGTGAACAAAATGTTTATTTTAACTTGAACTTGGCGAGACCGGTTAGGACAGTAACAAAATACAATCAAAGAAATATACATAGATGAACGCCGAATGAAAACGATAGGTAGAGTTAGAATTGTCAATTAATGTTCAGTCAAAGCAGTGCTTTTAGCACCACGAGAATTCACATTCTCGTAGTCTCTTCCAGCAGGCGTGGAGTTACTTGGTGTGCAGCGGGACAAATGGCGCGCGAAAGAAAAGTGGAGAAACGCGGCGCGGGAATGCGAGAGGAAGCGTTCGTTCGCTTCTCGTACCAAGCCCCTTCTCACCTCTTTTTCGCACTGCGTCCCAACTAACTGAACGCCAGGAAGAGGCTAGCATTTTCGCTGTATGTGAACCGGCCACTTGTAGCCACGGACGCGAATTCGGCTTGAATAGGCTGTACTAGTTTTACTTTTATCGGGAAACTGACTTAATCTTTTCAAGCAACGCTTTCCTCTCGATCACTCAATCACGGGTGCGAAGGAAATTACAATAAATGCAATAACATGAACAACTAACATTACTGTCACCTGCAACATGCCAACAACAAGACTTGGATCACGTGCAGACAAGCGCAAGGTGTTAACAAAACTTGAATAGCTTTATGTTTGACTTAGACGACACAAATATTTGCTTTTTAAGAAAGTCGTAATTTGATCAAAACTTTTTTACACCTCGGATACCATAGAAAGTCTTGGAGACCAGCCCATCTCTCGCCGTCTCCCGGAATGCGTCCGTAATTTAATTTCCTGAGGTTCAATTGTGCTTTCCTCTCGAGCTGGGCGAAAATCGTCTTTACTTATAGAACCACTGACTTTCGGTCGGCAGTCGAGTACTAAATCTGAAGGTAGTCCCCATGCCCCGTCAGGTTGCTGCAAACATGGAAGAGAGGCTGGTCTACTGGGCAGAAGCTGCGCTTTGGGGGCACGTTGACTGCTGGGATGGATAGCAGGTGCTGTGTTGCCACGATTTCGAGGCAGTGTTTTAATTCTTCGGTCATGTAACTCATCACTGGAATATCTCCTAGTAGGATAGTTTCTGGAAAGACTACCATTGGGAATTTTATCACGCATTTCATCGCGATCAGATCTTATCTTAAATGAAGCTTTGTTTGCTCTTTCATCAGCAGACCGTCTTTCGCGGCTTTTGTCACGGACTCGTCCACTTCTGTTGTGTGACGAAACAGCTTCAATCTTTGTGACACTCGAATTTTCATCCTCGCTCCCTTGGAATGTACTGAAACTTGGTCTTCTAGAGACACTGTCTCCTGAGGCCAAAGAGGCTCCATCAACAGAGGATGTTCGCTTTTGAGGGCGGACCGAGTTGCTCGTTCTTTTATCATCCTCGTCTGTGTCGTGCCCGCTGTCTTCGCTTATTGAGTTTCCCGTATACATGGTTGTCACGAAAGGCTGCAGACACGTGGCGTGTGACATGTCGTTCTGGTTACCAAAGCTACGTGTGCTTGGTGTTCGACTGGGAGGTCTCCTCAATGAACCGTTCAAACTCCTATTATTACCAAAGGGGTTACTTCGTTCACAACAAGTGCTACTTGTGCGTCTTAGCACTTGTTGCCTTTGGATCGCAAGCCTCTGTAAATGTCTGTCTCTCGTGCGGTTGACGAAAACAAAATAGAACACGAAGCTGGCGACGATAGCTAACAAGATGGGCCCTACAAAGACCGCCACGTAAAACCAGATGCGTGGCTCACATCGCCAAGTGGAAATAAGCTCATTACTGAGATAAGAAGGCTCGTTCGTGACCTCGAGCACGCCAACTTCAGATGACCCAAACAATAACCGCGCCGAACACGTTTCTCTGGATGCCGCGTTACAACTGAAAATTGAAGATTCTAGATCGTACACCTTACGGTTCAAAATCAAATCTAGTTTCATCCTTGTGAAGTCTTTCTTTCCTCCGGCGTAACTAAAGAGAATGAAGTAGTTGCCTGTTTCATGAACGTTGAGAGTGTAAGATATTTTCGAAGGCTGCGAGGAATACTCTGTATCGCTACTGATGGTCTCAGTTGAATCACTGTTGCGATCAAGCCATTCGTCCAAACGCTTTCTGTCTTTGAAAATAAAGAGCTTTAAAGAGCTCTCAGACTTGGCATCTATGATAACAGAAGATCCCTCAAGTAAATAGAAACCCTTGTACCAATATTTAAATTTAGATACAAACACTTCGGTCGACATATTTGTTTGTCGCGGTTGGGGACTTACGTGGGAAGACGGTACAATCCAGAGCTTTCGTTTGGAAGAGTCCTTGCCGAGAGAAATTTCTTCACAGAAAGCTGTTGATACCGAAATCAGCCTCATGTCGCCTTCAGCAAGATCATAAGTCTGTGAGAGAAACGTTGAGAAGTTCAAAATGAGAATAATGAGTGCTAGGGCTGTTGATAACACAATCAACGTGGATATGCCAGAACAAATCCAAATTCGAAGACGCCAACGTTGGTTATCCAAGTAGTCCTTTCCATCGATGTTGTTTGGTACATAAACCGCCTCGACTGTTGAAGTCGCCATAGAAATATTATTCAGTTTATATCTCACGCAAGGTCCAAAATAAAAGAGAACCTGAGATCAATTCTTTGCCCTGAGACGACCCATGTACATGATATGAAAAGTGATACCATTCGTTGGAGAATATATGGGTTGAAAGAATGCAAATTATTTTGGCTGTCAAGCTTTTGTCAATAACAATACCAACAGCAGATCGTATTGCTGTCCCGTGATTGCTTTTAACACATGGTTCAAATCCGGGAAAAAGAATTCTTGTACCTCTAGTAAACTTGTCTCGTACATTATCACGAAAAAATTATGCACCATGTTACGGCAGCTTCCAATTTTCCTTTTTCGTTTGGAATCGTTCCGGGTAAACGGTCCAAACGGTGTGTCCACAAAACCGGATGCGTGAGAAGTGTCTGGTCACTCTACAGGAAACTACACCCGACCACGCCCAGCCTTAACAAAACAAATTATAAAATATAAATCAAATTGTCGTGGTGCGTTTTGGAGATTTACTTCGTATCCTTACATGAGCCCCCGGCATGAGCCTCAGCGCAGGCATGGCAAACATGTTGTACCGCTAGTAAACTTGTCTCGTACGTTATCACGAAAAAATTATGCACCATGTTACGGTAGCTTCCAATTTTCCTTTTTCGTTTGGAATCGGGCAAACGCTTCAAACGGTGTTTCCACAAAACCGGATGCGTGAGAAGTGTCTGGCCTCTTCTTCGGTTATGTTGTCTGTGACTAGAAGTGAAAATTGTAAAAAATAGACCTCTGCTTAGTTTATGAGAAGCACTGTTTTCTTTACACGATCAGGAGTCGATCAGTATTTCTGAAATAAATCCCCGGGTTCTGGGAATACCCTTCCCGGGATTAAACCGCCCGTTTATTACAACTGATTTTCCGCACCTTGCCAGTCAATGTAGCATTGAAATTTTATTCGGCAATTTCAAGGTAATTAAGGTAAAGACGTCATACAGACGCAACTATAGAAGGCATACGGACTACGAGCAGCCCTTCTTTTCCTTTGTCCCTCAAGTATGAAAAACTCATTTGACCTCATTTATAATAATAATAATAATAATAATAATAATAACAACATTTAATAATAGCAAACTTTATTGAGCACTTTTCCATACTAACAACAACAATAATAATAATAATAATAGTTGTAATAAAAATAATAATAAAAACTTTGTGAAAATCTCCTCAGAAAACCTATTTAACAAATCTTCGCACATTCCACTAACGTAGACTAAAATTTTGATGAAAATAAAAATATCATGAGATCCTAAAATACTAATTGACAAGCTCATGCCATTATCGACTTTCTAAAATTAGTGGACACACGCCCGGTTAGCGTTTAATGATGATGATGATGATAATAATAAAAATAATGAGGGAAAAAACACTATTCATATACTACAGTTTCGATAAAAATAAAATATTAATAAAACAATCAATAAAAATAATAGTAATTTTATTGGGCTTATTAATAATAATAAACATTCATTTCCATGTCCATGATGTATTTAGCTATACAGTAAGCTAATTGGGGACACCTATCTACTCAAACTAATCTAGATACTAAAATATCAAAATACTAAAATACGTTTACTAAAACTATTACAATGTATGGATACAAGAGAAAATGATGGATATGAAAGTGAACTAATTTTCTAATTTAAAATGAACGTTATGACGATGTGTAGATCCAATTGATCTGATTAGGTAGGCAGATAGGGAGGTTGCTAGAACCCTACGGAAGATGGGAAAAGGGGGAAAAGAAAAGAGAAGACGGGAGGTGGGATTCCCATTGCCGGGGTATGCCGGAAGAAAGAGAAAAAACGATAGAGATCGAGATAGTTGGCATTAGAAAAAGGCTTAGAACAGTCACCAAGAAACATGATGCCCCCGGGGGAATCGGAATTCGGCGGGACGAGTAAGTAAGTAAGCAACTTTATTTTACCAGGGTAGCCCATTCAGCAACTAGGGTGGTATCCATAGGAGCTAGGGCTTTCCACAAGTTGCTCGGCAACTTTTTAGCAACTTCTCGTATTTCGAGCAACGTTTTTCCTTTCGAGCAACCTTTTGCATTCTGAGCAATTTCTAGTTTTCTACCAATTCTGAGAAATCGGAGCAGCTTGATGCTCAAATTGGCCTTGCTTCCATATTTAACAACGTCTTAGTAGACAATTTATGCATTTTCTGTGGAAAACGAGCCAGATCCCCCTCCTCCTTGGAGCAGATCATTGATTCCAGCTCCAGACAGCCGGGCTGCTAGATAAGCGATTTTTTAAAGAAAATTCAAAATGGGGGACGAAGATTCACACTCGACTGACTCGAGTGTCTCACGTGAAGAATTTTTCGTCCGATCTCTATTCACGGCCTCGGTCAAGATTCTCCAGCTTGGTTAATATGAGCTAACGACAATTTAAAAATTAAAAGTACCATTTTGAAAAATTCTAAAATTAGAGAAACACCCTGATCCTTCCCGCCCAGTTTTATAAAGATTCAAAGTGCAAAGGGAGTATGATCTTCGACCAACTCATCTTATTTGTCTTATTTCTTATATATATATATAATCCCCGGTGAAATAAAATGCTCAATAACCAGCACGCCACCAACGTTCCACAGTTTTATTACCCTGGGAAGCCGTTCAGTTCAGGATTTGGCCTGATTGACGGTTTATCCCGAGATGAAATCCTTGTCTAGTAGGGGTGGCGAATGGTCCTTTAAAAACCCATGGTCTCGCAAAATTTTCGTCGAATTTCACGGGTCTCGCAGTCTAGTTTTTTAGCGGTTATGTGCATCTCACAGTCTCGATTTTTCTCACAAAGCTGTCTCGCAGTCTCGATTTTTTTCAAGGTTAAGAAAGTCGTTTAGTACCGATTTGTTTAAATTATTTTTGTTGGTAAAGTTAAAAGACATCACAACATCTTAGAACCTGAACGTCTCGAGCTCGCATTTAAAACACTTTAAAGAGCTTTAAAGTCTCGGTCTCGCAATTGAAGAAATTAAAATGTCTCGGGATCGCAAGGAAAAACGCTAATCTCGTCGTCTCGCAAAGTCTCGCATTTACCATTCGCCACCCCTTCTAGTCATGCACTTTTATCACGCCGCTACACGATAATGCTCAAGTTCGCAAAAGGCAAGGGTGTAATTTTGTATCAGCAAAAGATTTACAGTCAGTTTGGAACTCTGTCTTCCGGAAGGCCCTCATACAAAGAAGGGATTCGTTTTGATGTCAAGCCGAAATGGAAGTTAATAATACTTTACAGAGCACAAGATGCATAACTGGCTATTTTTACGAGCTCTCGACCATAAAATGATCATGATTAACAATATAACAGCTAATTAGTTCTCTATACATTGCTTGGTTTTGTCAAGATGCTCCGTCCTCTCGTGGTTCTGTGGACAATAATAAACATCTGCAGGGAAGATTTTCTGAAGGTAGCCAGAGATTTCCGAGGATCGAAGACCTGAATATCTCGATCTCGACTTAATCTCAACAAGTTTAGGCTCACTTATTAAACTTGAGAATATTGTTGTCGTTAGCAAAAGTGTTCACACTTGAAAAATACAATAACTTGTGCATGAACCTGATACCAACCTCTGTACTGGGGAATATTGGCCCGAGGTACGTCGCAGCAGTACACGTAGTATGGAGCGAGCGCAGCGAGGTTCGTACAAAAACGACGTCCGAGCTGGGCCAATAATATTCCCGTCAGTATGGCTCGAACAAGTTAAGTTAGTAAGTACTTCTCTTCCCTTCGAGCTTTGAGAGCTTCAATGCTTATCATCAGCATTTTGTCTTCATCCAAACGTAACTGATAACTTGTACGACCCTTGAACAGTTCTCGAGGCCACAGAACTTTGATCCTTTTTTAGTTTCCGAGCTTCCATTAGCTTATTGACTTTCTCGTGATGCGCTCACAGCACGAGTCAGATCTTTTCATTTCCGCTCCATTCAAGCTTGGTTTTTCGCATAATGAATTTTCCAACACAATAAGTCGACAATGCTCATTTCATTTCAAACCGGATTACCTTTTACAGCATAGCGGGCAATCAGTGATACTCAAGAAGTTCCGGGTGCTTTCATGTTCATCTCGGCATGGTCAATCGAACGTTCGGAAATCGAACTCAATCAATGGATTGAGTTCGATTGAGTACGATTGTAGTTCTGCAATAGAACGAAATCGAACACCGAACTTTGTATGAGTTCGATTTCCGAACCAGTCGAACCTAACCAAACATAGCCAGCGAGCAGGCTCTTATGCGTTGCAGCAAGAACAAAGGCGATAAGCAAAGAGTAACCGAGCGAAGCAAGCCGGTGAGGGGACTCACGCTTCGTTCGTCGACGGCTTTGTTCGTGCCACCAACGATACTCGCCGACGGCTTTTCTCGTGCCACGAATGATGAGAGCATGCTCCCAGGCTAAAGCGAACAAATCTAACCCAATCGAACTCAGTCCATTAGGCTGTGTTCGATTGAGTTCGGAAAGATACTAGGGAGAGAGTAAGTGAGAGCAAAGGCTAAACTAAACTGATGACATGGCACTTCTGTGCCGAGTGATGATGTCGCTGTACTGGGGCAAAGCAAAGGCAAAATACATCAGATACATGCACTGTTATGTACTCTACGTGACTGAACAGAGAGATATTGGGCGACTTTTCATCGAAAGCCGCTATTCCTATCAGCGCTATATCAGTTGAAGTGTATAAGAAACCACTATACTGTCGTGAAGTTTATTTTTAGGCAAATCACTACCGAGACAACAGACTGTGTTGGTCTGTTTACAACAATCTAAAATTGCTTGAAGTTGCTATTGCTTGTCAGACTCAGCTACTGTTTATTTTGATTTTACTTCGTTTGCGTAGTTTTAAATTGTCTATCGCTCAATATACCTTTTTTTAATTATTTATTTATATTTATTTTCATTCTGTTTCATGTCGCCCGCGTCACCAATACTGCCTGCGCCCATCCCCCCTGCATGGAATTTATTCATTTCTATCCAGGTTCGTCACCAGTTAATGTCTTGATAAAATGTCTGCTTCAATACACGAGTTAAGTCAATCGTCATGAAAGCCTTTGGCTAAATTGTCGGTTTTCCGTTTTGTGTATTTTTTTGGTGTGTGTGGAATTGATGATGCGTGAGAAAAGTCGCCTTCATTAAATCATTCAGTTTTCTATTCTAGTTGTGATTAGTTTGTTACAGAGCCCAAGTGCTTTATGTCAAGGGAACTAGCTTCATCATCTTGCAGTAGAGGGAAAAAATGCCAAAAGACTAAAAACTAAAAAGAAAGAAGTAATCAACCAAAAGATTCAAAACGTGTGTGAAGTTCTGATTTCTTGATATCCTCTCATAAAATCACATTTGATGAACTTAACACTTCTATCAATACTTGTAATTTTGCGCTTCTTCAAAATACCCTTTAATTTTTTTTCGCTGTAGAATTTTCTACCCAATTTATTTGTATATTTGATACCAGCATTCCGTAATATAATAACTTATAGAAATTATAAAAAAAAAATTGTCTACAATGAGCTGCGACTGTAGTCCGTTAAACCGCAGCGAAAGTTTACTTTTACATGATAGTCGCTATCGTGTGAAATGACACTAGGTTTACACTAAACGGAAATTGTTTCGGATTCGAGACGAATCCAGATTGTTTTAGTACCGGATTGATTTTGTCGTTTACACACAAGTCGGCCGAAGAAATATAAACTCCTGGGTTCGATCGTGTCCCGGAGATTTTGAATCCGTATTTTAAAGTGGGAACATTTTTTCCCGTCTGCTACTTTTTCTGCCCACTTTTGAGGTTGTAGTAGAACCGAAGTGATGGACCCAGTAGTTCCATTGCCGATGGCGATCGCTGTTTGCTTCATTCTGTTGCAGGAACAGGCACTCAATTTTATAATGGGAAATGCCATATTCGAGAGAAGACGAAATTAATGACGCAAGCCAATTGTTGACGTTCTCTACATTTTGTCGGACGGGACGGACGACGATGATGACGAAGACCACAACGGTTTTGGATGAGACCACGTAGAACAAATGCCTGGTTGGACAATACAACAACTTCAGACTGTCCCCCCCCCTACTCCCAGCCTTCTTTTTTGGCGGCATTATTTTTCACCCTGAGTACGTTGTCGAGGTAACAATCAGTTCGGTAACTATTTCAGCGTGAATCGTCGTGTGTAAACGGTTAGGAATCCGAATACCCTTACAGTGTAAACGCCCAGGAGTAAGAATAAAACCGCCCAAAACTCGAATATGCGTTTTGCGCTTGGAATCCTTTCACCAAACAGAACATCACTCAAATAGAGATGGTTCAACGCCGAGCAGCAAGATTTGTATTAAATGACTATTCAAGATTTAGTCATGTTACTCCAATGATCGAACATCTTGGTTGGGACTCCCTTGAAGATCGTCGACTCCTCTTTCAAACTACTATGTTCTACAAGATCTTGATGGGACATGTTGGTATTAGCTTTCCTCCTGAAGTCCGCGAAATAACAAGGGCCACCAGATTACTGAACAGTCGTCCTTTCCAACAAATCCGTGTATCAAATGATGTCTATAAGTTTTCCTTTTATCCAAGGACAATAGTAGCATGGAACAATTTACCTATTTATGAAGATGTTGATATAAATAATTTTAAGACTATTGCTCTTGCAGCCATTAAATCTTTTTGTATAATGTATATCCAGACCTCCTAACTTGTCTCGACGAGATTATACTTAATCTATTTTATCTTATCTTTTACTAACTTATAATTTTTATTGTATATATACATATTGTAATTATTTATTACGTGCTTTTATTATGTTATTTTAAACTCCTAGTATAGTTCCACTGTTTAAGGAGTATACTTATTAAAGATTAAAGATTAAAGCTGGTTTTCACATGACGTCACCAAAATTCGAACTACTAAACTATTGATCTTCCTGAGATTTTACTTAAATGATGTATAAGAGCAGCTGAAAACTAATATTCATACAAATCTTCGCTCCGAATGGGTTCTTGGTTTTGTGATACACTACGCTTGAATTTCTAAGCTTTTGCGTGACGCGGCATTTACATGACGGCCTAGAGACCTGTCATGATGGTTAAAAAAGTGACTTATTTCGGGGAACTTGGCTACCTGAACAGTTCATGTCCTAGAAAAAGTATTATTTTAATGTTTTAGAGTTCCTCGAGGGATAAATTCACGCTTTTGTAGCAAAACTCAGTGACAGATGTTTCTGTTGGTTTCCGGCC
Organism: Orbicella faveolata; assembly: GCF_042242905.1. Classification (NCBI taxonomy): domain Eukaryota; kingdom Metazoa; phylum Cnidaria; class Anthozoa; order Scleractinia; family Merulinidae; genus Orbicella; species Orbicella faveolata. The sequence goes on from NW_028301558.1 coordinate 23,068,835, forward strand.
GCCATTTTGGAGCCCATACGGATGGGCACCAGCATGGCGTCCCGGGCATGGCGTCTCCATACAAATCTCTATAAATTTGGGTAAAAAATTTCTCCGCATATCCCGCTTAAGAAAAATTGCTATGTCCAGAATTTTGGCGAGAGTCTTTGCATATTTACCTTCTTTCATTTCCCAGATTCTGGACTTTATCTATTGACCGGTTTTGATTTTTATTTTGATCTATTTTGAATTGCGTGACACTGAAAACCAGCAATACTCTAAAGGACCTTAAGTGATGAATACGGAATCATTTACGAATCCGGAAAAATCTAGACTACGAGTAGTCCCTCTTTCGCTTAGTCCGTCGTGCGTGACGCGAAAGAAAACCGCGAGAAAAAAATGGCCGCGCGAAATCCTCCTTTCGCGTTCTTCTCACCCGAAGGATCTCGCGCAGCCGTTCTTCTCGCCCCCAGGATTTCGCGCGGCCATTTTTTTCTCGCGGTTTCCTTTCGCGTCACGCACGACGGACTAAGCGAAAGAGGGACTACTCGTAGTCTAGGAAAAATCTCTTCTAGCGTAAACCCAGTCCAAGTGGCAATGAAGTTATCGCTGTTGAATGAAAATTCATCACAGTTTTTTTTCTCAGGGACAATTCGACAGTGAGATTGACACGAGCCCAAAGAGCTATTACGTTGGAGGCTCACTTTGACGCGAAAAAAAAGGGGATGAAAGGTGCTTTTTGTCGTCCTGGTAATTGGCAACTCAGCTGTAGAAGTTAGCCTGAAATTAGCTAGTTGATGTACGGCTCAAATACTCAGTGGAGGAGGGTACGCGCTGTCAGCGGTTGTTCATTTTTACATAGAGAGTGGTGCAGGTGTTATCAGGGTAAAAGTGAGAGGGGGTGGGGGGTGGGACTGACCGTGAGAGGGTTTATAATCATCCTACGTTGTGTCGGTTTCTGCTTTTGTATTCTTCATTTTATACGTGAAGCCGATTAGATCACTATTGATCCAACGTATACCAGCAGGATCATCGTTCCGGTTGCTTGCTTAAACATTTCATAATTGTCGACACTTGGTTACTAAGTACGTGAAGCAATTTGTCTGCCTTGAACGTCCGTTACCTTCCGTCTTTAGAATGCAACTAACGCTGCATAAAACCACTGAAAGCGCAATGTTTTTTCAGTTTTCATTACATTCATCTTTAATTCAGTTCAGTAGTTCCGTACGGCATCGCTGGTCTTTCCTCGTCTTATTATCATGAAAATGTGAACACATCAAGTCACACTTTAGTTGCCACACAATAGTGCATGTTTTAATTTGTGTTTTGCTCTGATTGCGTGTTGTGCATTGAAGCAAAGTTTTTCGTTCCTGTTGGGAGAAGGATGCCACGGAAACCACCTAATTTTAATTACTCTTTCAACCTTGAGTGCTTTTGTAAGTCGATCAGTAACTCTGAATCGTGTAAATGACATGAGTTTAAGCCGGATTGCACGAAACTACTCGCAACTTTATTTCCAGCTTCTTTATTCCCATCGGTGACGGGAATTTTCTTGTAATAAGAAAAGGTGTCTTTATTTTACACGCGCAAGGACCATAAAGTTTTGACCATGCTTTTAAATATCCGAACAATTACTATTGTTACTCATACAAGCAAATGTAGGACCCGTGCTTTGACTTGCGTGAAATTTGTTCGTAATAACAGATCGTACTTGATATATTGAGCAATCGGGCCCATGTGTCCGGCAATTTTGCAGTGGTCGCCCGGAAAAGGCCCCTTTTTAACCTATGTAGAATTAATCCAAACTTTACTAATCTTGACGATAAATCTTACCAAAACCCAGCAAGAGGAAATGTGCTTTCCTGATATAATTTATCATAAACGCATACATTTTTAAGAACATTAACAATATATCTGAATTATTTACTAAGGTAAATAAACTCAAGTGGCCAGATGGAAGAGCCATATATTAATCAAGGAAAAAAAAAAACAGTCTTGAAATCAGAAATCCATATCTGTTCTCATGAAAAGGTTCAGGCTTGGTTCAGGACCCCCAGTGACCGGCTGGACGGCGGGTGAGCTCATAACACAATAAAACCAAAGAGTATTTTTTTATAGTAAGCACTTATTTTTTATCTTGAATTTTTCCTGGCTACCTCACATCCATTTTGAATTAATCGACAAAATAATTCGATTTGCAAGCGTCTTGAATTTTCAAAAAGTCAAGAAAACCTCACAGTTTTTAATGATGGAATATTAGCCCATTCACTGGAACTAATGTAAGGATTTCTTTTACGTTTCGATTATACCAACCGGAGAATGAACCAGAAAGGGCTACTTTGTGCTTTTTTTACGGTACTTTATGATGCATCATGATGGTAAAGCCGACTGAACACTTCAGTAGCGGTTTTCACTTAGATAAGAAAATAAGCCAAAACTTTGATCAATCAGTGGCTGCGTGTTACAATATTATTTACACTATTTTGTTTATGAGGATCCACACACAGTATTTTCAGAAACTATGACTAACTATATATCATGTTTGAACCACAAAAACTCTGTCTGAGATCTACATTATCTAAGCAACCAAATCTTATGTAAATTGCTGAAGTGATGACAATAAACATTATGGATGAAGTATTAGCAGCGACACCAGAAACACTTCTCTTTCTTGTTAAGTCTCCCGGATTTGAGTAACTTTGCCCTTGCCATTTTCTCAGCGGCGGAGAAATATGGTCGCACCTCAAGACTGTGTGCCAAGTGCCAAAATATCTCTGATCACAAAGTGAGAATTAAACGACCAAATTCAGTCTATTTAATGATTTGTGCTGTACTTCAGTCTCTCCTTGGGTGGGGCGGAAGAGGGCTAGATAAAACAAAGGCAAAGAGTAATAAATAAGGTAAGGTACTTTTAAGGTAGAGCATGAATTGTTTTCGTTTGGAGCACTATGATAACTCTATCAATTTGATGAATTTAATCAGAGCTAAGAATATGTGCAAAACAGTTTCTCTAGGCTCGATTTCCACCGCTCATTCGAGTCCGGTCTCTGTTCCTCTCCGAGAAGAGAGGGGTGGAACGTGGAAAGGGGAGAGGAGAAGCGTCGCGACTGGTAATCCACAGTTTCACTTGAGTTTCAGATATCTGGCGTACCTTGGACATACCTGTTACTTGGCTCGGAAGGAAATTGTTCAGCTGTTGTTAAGTAAACATGTCATTTCTAATCAATTTGACAGCCCTGTTCGTTTCAGTTGACAAGTGGTCGAGAACTTTCGCTAAAATTCTTTTATTATCACGCATAAGGCTACAGAGTGCGTGTGTATGAACAGGCGGAAGAAACCAAAGCACTAGTCACGAGCCGTACCGAACACAATGTTCTCATGATTTTCGTGCTACAATAGCAAGTATGCTTCACGGGTTTCAAAGCGAAACTTCTATCTATATGGTTTTTGAAATTAAATATGTCTTGTCAGTATTTATCTCTGGATCTCGCTTGCGTACTAAATTACTTTTATTCATTCAATTCTGCCCACTCAGCAACCAAAGCTAACCTGTTAAAATTCTTTCAAGCTTCGTTCAGGTTTCTGCATGGAAACGCGAATAGTACAGCAATCACGATGTCACTCCTCCCTCAATACAGTGTCACGTCAACTGATTGAAGCTGTATTTTTATACACTGGAATTCTCCCAACTTTTGGCGCAACATGTGGAAATTAGTTTGGGGAAAAGTGTACTTAAACACAGTGGTATCATATTACCTTAATGATAACGTGTCACGCTAATTCCGAAGCGTTTGCATTTGAGTAGTGACTGATGCGAAATATAACTATCGATTGTTAATTGTATGTACATATTAAAGGTATTGGATAAGCCGGTGGATAGTTGGGTGTTCTTCCTTCCTGCCCTGAAAGCCGGATTATTATTCTCTGTGACCGCAAAATTACTGTGATAGCCTATTGGCATATTCACATTTCTTTTGAGCAGTTGAAATTTAAATGCGTGTTCAGAGGAAACAATTTGCTCCATATCAGTATCACATGGTTGTCATGTCAAGCTGAGTCAGGAGGACGCGTTGAAGAATAAGCGACAAAATAATTTGCCGTAAAATCCTCCTGTCAAGAACCGAACTGAGTAAAGTAAAATATTAATCTCTTCAAGCATTGAGTTGTTGTTTCAGCTGAGAGTTCAAGGTGAAACCATAGTGGCCCTATTAGCGTTGGGTTGGCTATTAAAGGGCTGGTTCGCCCCCAAAACCATTACGTCATAAATGACACACTGTTATAGATTCTTGTACTGGTTCACTCAATTTCTTGGCCCAATTTTGACGGGTTATCAGATGCTTTCTATTTTGAGTAAAACTGTCTGCGCTATTTCTTCGATTTGCATCAGATATTAATTATTCTATTATTTTGTTCTTTCATTTTAGCGTGAATCGTCGCTTAATGGTTTTCTTTTTCGTGCAACAGCTACATATTGTTCCGACTTTCTATAGCGATAATTTTAAGCGGTGGCTGAATTATATATTCAAGGGCCCATTCATCGATTCAGGGCTGTCTGTGTAAGCCTCAGATTTTCTTTTCAAATGCCACGAACTTTGTGCTAACGAGATTCTGGCTTGATAGGGAATAGACAAATGGGTTTAGGCTCCAGTACATAACCCTAGAATAACCCTGGCGATTCTCACGAGCACGTATGAATTCTCAGTCCCTTCAAAAGCGATCAAATACTGAGCTCATAAATGCATTAAGATTAACAACAGCCAGGTTTGTCCAGCTTGGAAACCATCTCATTATTCGATCGTTCGACATGAGCTAGTCAGTCGTTCCGGCCCAGTCTGTTCCCTCGTAACGGCTTTCGTGTAGGAACTGTGCTTGTGTGGGCGAAATGAGATGCTCCGTACTGTTTTATTTGAAATGGATTTTAATCACTGTTCGTGTATTAAGTCAAATACATGTATGTAGTAAATGACAACTCAAGCTCAGAAAAATCATTGACATCCGCGAGGAAACAACCACATTGCGTGCAGAACAGTTCAGGAAGAAGTCCTATCGCCTATGAATTATTCACAGCTGCCCTAAGCCACAACGATTAAAGGAAAAAACTAACAATAGGTCGTCATTATTTACTCTGCGCGCTTAAGGTTTTTTTTAAACTTTTTTCTAGCACTTAAATAAGCAAATATTTTGACAAATCCACTTCATTTCATACCATTTCACTTTTACACCGACTCGCTGCCCTTCGCCGCGGTACATTAAAGTCACGCGTCAAACAGACTGAACTAGAAACGCAAAAATGTAGTATTTTGCGGAGCTATCGTAAAACAGAATAAGAGCAAGGCACGGAATGCGCCTCACTTAATGGGCTTTCTCCGGTCAAACCGACATTTAGTAGTATTGAGATCTGATGATGTATTCAGAATTGACAACATGGCGCTAAAAGCTGTGCAATGAGCACGAAATAAAAACTAAGATTAACGGTAAAAAAATCAACAAACGGAACAGTCCGACGATGTATCAAACTTAAAGCAAAGGTCTTTGGTGTCTGCTATTTTGTTTTTGTGCATTGTTAAACGCAATTTTAGTTTTCGTGACTTCCTCCTTATTTATCCGACGAGACATCATGTTTAATTGTCGTCTGCGACTGACTGGACACGAGCACGTGCACTATTACGTCATCTGACGGTCGCCGGTCACACAACAGTTGCCTTCTATTGCCCAATATGGCGGACACGCGGCTCTATGAAATTCTCGGTGTTACGCCAAATGCGAGTGATGTAGAGATAAAAAAGGTAAACTGGGTGGATTTTTAAAGTGTAGAATAATCTTTTGAGGTTTCTTTGTCGACTGTTGTGATTTTCACTGCTTTAAAATCATCAAATTCGTCAGGCTTACAGGAAGCTCGCGAAAGAGTATCATCCCGACAAAAATCCGGACGCTGGCGACAGAGTGAGTCAGTTGCTTTGCAGTTATTCATTTTTAAAACCGATAATTTAGGTATGTAAGGTTCTAAAATTGGAATTTAACCTTTTGTCTTCAGTTTAAGGAAATAAGCTTTGCTCACGAAGTTCTTTCGAACCCTGAAAAACGAGAACTTTATGACAAATATGGAGAGAAAGGACTTCGCGAAGGTGCTGGTATGGGTAAGTCATTTGGAAACCGTTTAAATCCTTCTTTTTAACTTCATTTGTACCGACCTTTTTATGCCTAGACTTTACAAATTGACCATAATTTGCTTTCCGCTTTAAATGTGACGTATTATCCTCCATGTTTGACTCAAAGGAAGCTTTAGTTGAGTTGATTTGCTCTTTCGTTTACGTTTCATCTTGTCACTTTCTCCTCATAGTTTTACCTTTTTTACTTATACTTTTGTTCAGGTGGAGGTATGGACGATCTCTTGTCGCATATTTTTGGTGGTTTTGGCGGTGGAATGTTCGGTAAGTCGATATTTTGATCGTGTTGGCGCCTGAACATTTACTGTCCTAAGCATGTTTAGAATGGAGGAAAATGCCAAAAAACGAATCTTAACCGGAAGTGGATTAAGCTAAGAAGCAAAGAAACTGACAAATCATTTAGTCTTTTCACGACTCTGGTAAGTCGCAAATATCAAATTGGCAACAATTTGGCAACATGCTTAAGTGACGAACGTATTTATTGAGTTCCACTGCGACCATGCCTTGCCAAAGCCCTGAAAGGAACAGTAAGTCGTCTTTTGTGAAGATATTGGTGTCGAGACTTCGATATCAGCCCAGCTTCTGAAAATCGGTGATGTATTAAGAACATTCCATCCACATTTGCGGCTCCTTTGGGTTAGCTACGTCATAAAATAATCCTTTTATCTTGTTTAGCTGGGGGAATTTCTATAATGCCCCGTTCTTGGGAAATTTCAACCCCTTTTGCGAGGCAGAAATCTCTGACATTAGCTAACATCTGAATTCTACGCGTAGATATGTACACGAAATTCAAATTTTGGCATGCGATGAATTCGTTGTGCAACCGTTTTCCTCTAAACTATAACATGATAAGTGGCTATTTTGTGGAATCGTAATATTACTGTAAGTGTCACCATTGGTAATGAATTCATGTAGAAATCTAGACTTTTATTATGTTGTCGAACTGTGGAAAATTGATGACCCTCGATCTCGGGGTAATTTTCGCTGAAAATAGAACTCTTTGCATAGCGTTACAAATATCTTGTCACCAAGGAAACCAGTGGCAAATTGGGGACATTCGTACTTCACATCATTCGCAACTTGAGCAGCAAGTTAATATTAAAGAACAGCAAAAGAATATTATAGAACAGGACGGGAATATTTTAGAACAGTGAGGGAATATTATAGACCTTATAGTGCATGTTCTACGTGGAACATGTACATTCCAGGAAATATACTGTATGTTAATTTCAAGTCTTACTTATGCAATCTAACATGCCATAATTATATTTGTTTTTGATGAAAAAATAATTTATCCTTTGTAATTGATTGTTTCACCAACAGAAGGAATGACTGCTGATCTGTAATTAAGTTTGTGTTTTTTCATAAAACGTGTTCTGATGATCGCTTCTTGAGTGTAATTGGTTAACTGTTGTGATATCTAAAAAGTGCTTTATTTTTAGCAACAATTTTTTTAACCAATTATCTTGTGCTATATTCATTCACCCTTTGACATGTACAGTGTGATCACACATGATGAAAAAAAAAAAAAAAATCCTACTACAATTTAGCATGACGTTTATTATACATGTACATGTATCACCTTCACACGCAAATATTAAGCATGCGGAAATTACATTTTCCTTCAGTTAGTGAAGAGTCAATCTTTAAGTAAAAAAAATAAACCAGAAACAGAAAACTAACAGCCTTTGTTTTACTTGTGAGTAACATTTCTGCCTTTTTTTGGTTTCAGAAAGCAATTGTAATACTGAAAGATTTTTAACATGTTTAACCTTTGATTTAGATAGCGTACAGAGTTCATGCAGAAGGAGATCTTTTCCATCCAATAAAAAAGTGAAGTTTACAAAGAATGCTGGTTTCTTGCTGTGTTTGTTTTACAATTGTGTACTTCTATTCAATTCAGCTATGCTATGGCTAAGTTATAGCTAAACAAAAACACAAATTATTTGATTGTACTGTCACACCTAAAACTATTCTAGTGCTAACTTGATGTGAGAGATGCTCAAGATCATAAAATCAAGTAACTCTTGATTATTACTATCTTGGACCAAAAAACTGTAATTTCTAGTAATATTGAAGTCATAATTTCTCATAAGAACATCATTTTAATTCAATGGTTTAGAAGTTCTTCATTAAAATAAACCATTTGGAATATTACAATATAAAAAAGGTTATATATAATAGCTGTGTTGTTTTGTCAGTCATGTATTGAAGTCCGACTTTCCACTTGGTTCATTTTAACTAATGGTGTTTGGCTAACATGTCATTTCACAGTGTTTTCATACTAGGTATATATACAGGTCATAACCTGCGATGAAAAAGTGCAAAGTTGATTGTAATTTTTTTCTACAGTTATAGCTTGACAAGTGTCAGCAGACTAATAGATAGTTTTTGCTACATCCTTGGAAAACCAACCTTCTGATATCATGTGAAGAACTTCAATTTGATGATCATGTTTATCAATTCTATATTTGCACCTGGTCATTATATTTACATTACTTTCTATGAGGGTGACCTTTTTTTGTGGCTTGTGTTTTGTTTCATTACACTACATACTTGAATGTGGACTGCAACATTTACTTAATTCTGGTCTCCATCAGGAGATAAATTCTCTGATAAATTTGTGTATTAGCATTTGTGATAAATGGTCTTACAAATCGTAATACATAACTGGTTTGCCCTGTTAGCTGATGAAGATCTGCAGGAAGCAGTTGAAATATTGTAATCCATCACGAATTCACTGTTTAATGACAGCAAACAAAAGCTATTGACATAGTACATAGTAACTAGTTTCTAGGTATGCTTTGAAGGCAAAATTTAAAGGCAAAAAAAATCATGGAAGTGTATGAAAGGTGTTCAAATTTAAGACTAGCTGTAATTACATTGATCTCTCAGCAATTCAATAATGTGAAGTGATGCACTGTGATTGTCAGTTTATAATGAAATTTAAACAGAGGTTTTCATACCCATGAATTTAAGGTGGCCGAACACAGTTTTCGCACACGCTTTTGCCGATGCGATTCAGCGTGCGCACAAGGATTGTAAAAAACAAACATGCCATCAATAGAGCGATCACTTTATTTGCCCAATGCCCGCATTATCTGTGCTATTTTTCTCTAGAATTGAACACAGTGTATTGATGGTTTTAATCTTTTATTACAAAGATTTTTTTTTATAGTTTATGTTATTGATAAAAACATATTACAATATTGCAACAAATTACAAAAGTAGTACAAAAAAGAGGGTTGTTACAACTGATAACATACTAATGAAAAATACAAGTAGTCGATAATGTATATGATAGTAAATATTACAAACAATATGTTTCTCTAGCTTTGTACAAATGTATATAGCCGGGGGAAAGGGCAACATGGTCACGTCAAGTCATCTGTCTATTTCAAGCTGGATAATAAATTTAGATATGAATTCAGAAGTATCTTGTTTCTTTTGCATTGTTTTGCAAGCATAGTGGTATTGCTTTGTATATAACAGAAGAAGACGCAAATCCTTTGTTTGGTTATCAGAAAGATTGGTATTTGGTGTTGGTAAATTGAGAAAGCATTGTAGCCGGTTTAGGCTGTAAATTATTGAACCATTGAAGAGACTCGTCACATAATTTCAAGAGAGATTGACAATGAAAGATATGTTAGAAAAGGTAACGTTGCAAAGAACCCAGCAATTCTTAGCTTTTGCATTGTTACCGAAAGAACCCAGTTAAATGCAGCACATGCGTAGTAAGTAAAAGAATTGTGACTGAATGAAAAATTGCTTTCTCGAAAATATGCCTTTTTCTCCAGAACCACTCATTAGAATTTCATGAAATTTGGCATGAAAATACTTTAGGAAATACGTAACTAGAGCATTGAAAAAAAGTGAACTTTAACAGAGGAAATTCTAGATATTCCTTTGAACCTTCAACAAGGGATAATTAAAGATCTCTTTGCTAAATTATTATCAAAATGGTGTTAACTTGCGAGTATTGTTACAGGCTTGCTGAATGCAAATTATAAAGAAAACCTAATGACTAGATTTTCTACTAATCGACAAAAGCGATTTTAAAGGCCCGTTTATATTTATTCATGTTGCCATGGCAACAGCACATACGTCAGCTTAATTATCAAAAAAACAAAGTTTGTGTTGTTAACTTGCTTGTTGCCATTTTTGGCGACCGAGGGATCAAGGGTTTTAGAGAAAAAGGTGAATGAAACACAGGCATCAAAAACTGCGTTGAGCCACCTTAAAAAGTAAAGGAATGATGTTACAACATCGTTGTTTTAATTTGGCCAAAAGAATGATACATACAGCTTTAATGTAATGATTAAGTCACATCTATTTGTTACACTGTGATTTGGAATAGATTCATCATAAAGGCTGGTTTTCACTAGCGGAGTTTGTGGAGGACTTATGACCTATTGAGATAAAAAATTGGAGTCATTAATAGCAGAGTCATAAACTCAACAGAATTGGAATTGGAAGAATCAGAATGTTTCCATTTCTTCTGATTTCATTTACGACTCCTTTGCTTGTGATCCAATGCAAACTAGATTGTAGGAATAGAAACCAGAAGAAGAAACACCAACTAATCACAAGGCCCTGAAACAAGTATTATGATTTCTTTATTCTTAGTTTTCAATAGATCATAAGCGAGGGAGTTATGAGCGCAATTGGTATTCTGCTTCTGACTCTGTCAGCTTGATTTTCATTAGATTGTTTCACTCTGTGCCTCTGATTTCGACTCTGCCGCTTATGAAAACCAGCCTTAATATATCAGAAAGACAGATATCCTATGAGATTCTCACTTAGTTAATAATGTTCCCTTCTAGTCCTTCCCTGCTGCTTTTCTTCTTTCTATTTTGTGATATATGATTTATTGCTTTTGTGTTTTCATATGGCTCATAATTTGTGCAGTGAAAATGGATTAAATTAAATTAGAAATTAAATTAGTAATAACTATTGTCAGTCTAGTAATGTGTGGTTTGATCTACCATCTGATTGGTTCAAGTGCAGTTGACATGTCAAGTTCACCCTTTTTACATTCATGTGACAAACATTATCACTAATGAGAAGATGACATCTTACATCTGTAATTTAATTAAAGTGTAAAAGATGTCTAAATTGAATGTTGTGAACTTTAGGAATAATAAGCATCAGATTGTTCATTACAGTGAATCCAATGCAATTTACTCATTTTTTAGGTGGTGGAGGGTTCAGACAGAGAAGAAGGCGAGGAGAAGATCTATTTCACCCTTTAAAGTAATGTTTATTTCCATGTGATTCACTTGTTGCTACACAAACACTTGAACTGTCAAACCCTTTTTAAGTGGCCAGTTCAGTAATGGCAAATGGCTCCTTAACAGGGGTTAGACAGAAAGTAGTATAAAGTGTGATATAACTACATGTACGTGTATGAACAGACATAATTTCCTTTGAATACAAACTCATTTGGTGGCTTGTGACAACTGTTCCATATAATAGGGATGGTCTCAATGATCATCTTTGGGCACAAAAAGCAAACACTTGGAAAATCAAAAGACCATGTTGGTGATAAAAGAAATGCCTTTGGACAATGAGAGATGTTTTTATCAGCCATCCCCTTCTATTCTGGAGTCTTATCTGTCATCAGTTTTTCTAAAAACAATGTCAAACTATGTGTATTCATGGTAGCCGTTTGATAGGGGTAAAAACACCTCTTGCTGCCTAAATCAGGTGGTGGCTTACTGTAATATGAGTTTTATGAACAGTCTCTATTTACATCATTGGGCGAATTTGCTTCAAAAATTGAAGATAGAAGGGAAATAAAATGTACTGTAACCAGCACAACTACAGGTTGTTTCTTTAGCTTGAAATAAGCTGGATTTTTCAGAAGACTGTTAGACACATGAAAATAACACAAGACTGCCACAGTACTGTATAAGTGATGTTCAAATGAAAGAAGTCAAAATGTACTTGTAAGATAATATTATATGAAAACTGTCAGGAATAAGAGCCAAATTATTTGACAGTTGATGAATCTGCCAGTCAATTTGCCCTGTGCCCGGTCATTAGTGAAACCCTGCATGCAGTCCTGTACAATAGAATAAATCCTGCATATTTATTGTGCATGTGCATGTAATTTGTGGCATATTTGTGCAAGCTTAATCATTATTGTTTTTGCAGAGTTACATTAGAAGATCTTTACAATGGAAAGTCAACCAAATTGCAACTCAGTAAGAATGTGATCTGCACAGTGTGTAAAGGGTAAGACAAAGAAGACATTTGTGCCTTATATTGAGGATAATAGTGAAACTCTAATCAGAAGAAAGGTGCAGGTCTTAAACAAAGGCGATAATTGCAGTGTGACTACATTGTACTTGAACCAGGCCACCAGAAAGAAAAGTAACCAATCAAATTGAGAACAATGGAGTGCTTTTTTTTGTGAAGGTAAATAAGGGTCTGTTTGACATGAATGCATGATTACGATCCACACACACTCGTTTGTGTTACAGTTTGTACATGTATATACACACTACAGCTTCAGTCTTTGATGATGAATTACTTGTATCATAATTATAAATTTCGCTTGGAAAATTTAGTTGGCGACAACCAAACTGAAACCATTGGAAAACACACAAAACTTAGGATTGAAACTGTGGCAATCCACACTTTCATCAGGTTTCCAATTTTGTTATGGAACTATTGTAAGTTTGTATTCTTCAATGTTATTGGTTTATTTAAGAAAAAGGTAGCTATCCTTTGTTCAAAAGTAACAATCTGATTGATTAACTCTTCTTTCCAAGAGGCCCAGAGCTTTCAGTTCTTATAGTTCAGGTGGTTGACCTGTAAGAAGTTAATAAAAGATTGTTTTTTTTATCCTCGTTTGAGTGAAACTTACAGAATACATATATGTTTGTTTATGAAATAATAAATGCAATGACTCTGTGCTCCAGTTGAGCATACTGGTTATCAGGCTGCAAGTGTTAGCTATTTTACAAAACAAGGAAATCAGTTTGTTTGTAGCATGTTTTGTTACAGTACATTACATTTTCTTGGCTTGGATTTAACTTTCTTGATGGTCCTGTGAAAAACAAAACAAACATGAGCATATTTTTGGCAGGGCTGGTGGAAAAGCTGGAGCTGTTCGGACTTGCCCAGGGTGTAAAGGGCGTGGCATCAAGGTGACCATTCGTCCGATTGGTCCTGGAATGGTGCAGCAAATGCAGACGTCTTGCAATGAATGCAGTGGTGAAGGTAATAATTTTTTTTTATATATTATGAGTTGTTCATTGATGCAAACACTCTCTGCAAGTACAGAGAACATTCATGTAGGATGTGCATAATGATGAAGAACCATGGTCGATTGAAGTAGTCTGACAATTTTGTTTGACGAAATGTCCATGCTGCCTTCCTACTGATTGCACTTCAATCATGATCAATAAAATCAACTAACTCGATATCAAAGAATACATGTTGCCTTCCTGAAACTTTCTGCACTTTGTGTTACATGTAGCTTTTGCTGATTATAGCTGCCTCCTTTAGTTAATGTCAGCTGTTTGCAGTCATGTTAAATTATGCAGCATTTATAATTCATTTTAATTGGCTTGTTTTATTCTTAGCTTAATTATGTAGTTGTTTGTTTCATAATTATTTTTATTGTTTTTATATTATAATTTGTAGATAATTATTATATTAATTAGTATTGAGGGCTGCAGATTATTAGTGCTAAGCACCAGGTAGTATAACCCTCTTGAAATAAAGTTATTTCATAAAAATGAAAATTACTAAATAAATACTGTATTGTCAACATTGTATGAAAGACAAGGTCCATGTACAATGTCAGATAATCAACAGTTGTTGAACTGAGTGAATCATTGCAAGTAAGCTTATAGAAAGGGAGATTCTTTCACCAGGAGGATTGTTTGTATTCCAAGCCATATCACTTATTGTGCTTTGTGATTTTTCAGGTGAGGTACTCAATCCTAAAGACAGGTGTAAGAAATGCCAGGGTAAAAAAGTTGTCAAAGAAAGCAAGATATTAGAGGTAAAGTACAAGCATATGCCACTACATGCATTGAAAAGTAAAGTAGATGAAAATCTGTAAGCCATAGGACATGCGAGTCACACAGATACCTTACATGGTGTCAAGTGCTTCTCTGAACAGACGGAAACAAGAGCTACATGTATAGTAATTCTTGTGATTGTTCTCTGCAGGTTCATGTAGACAAGGGTATGAATGATGGTCAAAAGATAACGTTCAGAGGGGAGGGAGACCAGGAGGTAAGCCAAACCTTGTGGCACACAGCGAGGGAGGTTGTAGATCTACAACTGTTATACAATAATTTGTTACAGGAATTACAACTTAACTTTGGCAGTATTAACCATCTAGCTGAGTAACCTTAAAAAATTCCTCCCCCCCCCCCCCCCCCCCAAAAAAAAAAAAAAATGTATAGTTTGTATCCACAAGCCCAAGGATTTTATATTTCATGGAAACTAAATTTTTGGTTTCATGTCCAGCAATCATGGGAAACAACTGCTAATCTCTCTCCTCTGCAGAGGCCTTTTTCATGCTGCCTTGACCATGTAAGCTGGTAGTTTGGAGGCTGGGGAGAGGGAAGAACGGAAAAGTGCTGGGAACACTGGGAAAAGAGAGGCCTCTGCCATCGTCCCCCGCATGCCTTCTCACTCTCAATTCACTTCCCCTTCCCCTAGGGAGCCTCTGTGGAGGAGAGAGACAGTAAATGGAAAAAAGGGCATCCAAAATGTGCTTCAGGGTCTGCCCAAATAAACAGTAAGGCAACATGGAAAATAAAACAATATTCCTAACAAAGTGACTGTCCACAGGATGCCTGGACACCCATTTGGCTAAAAGCCTGCATAAGATAACATTCATGTATCTTGACTAGCATAAATAGTGTCATGGTCTTGAAATGAACACATAATAATTACATTTTCTTGAATGTTTATTAATAAATGTTTTCAATATTTATTCATAAGGAAATTTTGCTTGTCTGTTTTCTTGTGGATATCATGTGAAATTAAACATACAAACTGGACAATTCCCATTTAGATGTTGTTATGTTTTTGTAGCCTGGTGTGGAACCTGGTGATGTTATTCTGGTCCTGCAGCAGAAGGATCATGATTTGTTCAGCCGTCAGGGAGACGATCTGTTCATGACAAAGAAAATTCATCTAGCAGAAGCACTGTGTGGCTTTCATATGGTGATCAAACACCTTGATAAGAGAGATTTAATTGTAAAATATCCAGCTGGACAGGTTATAGAGCCAGGTTAGTGCAGTAATCCCTACAGGGAATAATAAGAACATAAAGGGCCATTGGCACAATAAAGTGCATACCTGTGCAATAGAAATCGTGTCAGCTTGGAGTTTCACCTGCCTTTCAAAAATCTCTTTTATCTGTTGGCTTTGGATCTTTCGTTCATAAAGAATATTTATCGTGTTTATGTTGTGTGAGGGCTATGTCCGTTGTATACAAGCACACATGCTATACCTTCTTCCAACTTGCATGTACATCTGCAGCTATATGAATTTTCTGAAGTTCATCCTCCCATCTCTTTTTTTCCCTTTTTCTTTCAAAACAAGATGGATATGGGTTGAAAGTAGCTTTCATCTCTAGATGCTTTGAAAACCCCTCTCGAGGACATTGTATTTCTAGACAGTATTGAATTTAAAACACAAACTTGGCATTTTAATCTTTCATGGAAAACTAAACAGTTCTTCAATATTAGTATTACTATTTTCACACACCACAAGGTCAATGGAGAGGGATTCTTCTAGTAAGTATCAACTTTGAAAACTGTGGGGTTGGATAAGAAATGAAATTGCTGCACATGTGCAGAAGGCTGTCAGATGCCCTTTAATGACTGGCATCAAAATTAATATTGTTACACAAGGTATAAACCATTCATTATTGATGAGCAAAGATTCTTGACACTCACTCAGAGACCGTTATTGAGATTACCTTCGTAATATTCTCCTTCCTTGTTAGAGTTTTTCATTGTCATCAGCTTGGAGGTAATGAAAAGGTTGTTTTTTAAGTACATTTTGCATCGTGGGAAATTTCAAGGTTGGCAGTCCATTGCTATCAAGTGGTGTTTTTTGCATGTTTTCAGGGGTTATGGAGAACCCTGGGAACATGTATTTTTAGAGCTGGATTTAGACTGTGTTTTATAATAATGATGAATTATTTAATTCTGGCCAGGTTGTATAAGAGGTGTGGTTGGAGAAGGCATGCCAGGTTACAGAAGACCTTATGACAAAGGAAACCTCTATATCAAATTTGAAATTGAATTTCCACCCAATAATTTCATCCCCTGCGACAAAATGTCGGTGAGTATTTTTGTTGTGGACTGTGTATTTAGATTGATTACACTCAGCATTTTAATTAATGATTTATACAACAGCAGATAAACTTTCAGACAACATTTTGTCAGCATTAACAATAAAGTGATGAGAAGTAGTGTATTAATTGCACATGTTTGTGTATATTTGTTTGCCAGGGACAAATTCACAAGTCAATATCTGACTATGAAATCACAAATACTTGCATAAATCTCAATGTTGAGGGCTATAGCAGTACATGAAAAGTTATCCTGGGTGATTAACAGTGAAGTCAAGATATTTCAGTTAATGAATGCTAAATTTTGATGTCCTCCTTGGGAACCAGTGTTGTGTAATATGATAATTAGAAATGTGATATGTTTTAATGTTCCCTAGCTTTTTGTATTTATTTATTTATTTATTTATATATTTATTTATTTGTTTATTTATTTATCCTTCATTTTCAATCTGATCAAAGTTCTGTACATTTGTTATCACAATGAGAATCCTGTATGTTTGTTTATGTTGCAGTTACTTGAGTCATTACTTCCAAGTCGGCCTAAGCAGCCTTCACCGGGTGAGGATGCAGAGGAGGTGGATCTTACAGAGCTTGACCCCAGGTACCACCAGAAGAGAAGAGAAGCATATGAGGATGGCAGTGACGATGAAGCAGGGCATGGACCTCGTGTTCAGTGTGCGCATCAGTGAATAAAAACTCTTTTAGCAGCCATCTTGTTAAGTGGCATTTTAAACTTGTTCCTCTGAGCTCTTTGGCTGGGTTAGAGGCAAGTTATTCAAGCATTCTCAAATCTTTGTACAGGATCATTTTTCTGACTGATTAGAGAGACATTTATGAGGTTGCCCACACCATTCAACTGAACTCTGATACACTATTCTGAGTTTTTCAGTTTTGTTTAGCTAGAATGTACAGCATGTATCACATCAAATGGACCTGTTTAGTGGGCATTGCAGGCATATAACATGTTGTGACAGTTAGATGTAGTCAGTTGATACCATTATTATTTTGTGCATATGTGTCGAGTAATGTTGGTTATGCATTGTTCATAGCCAGCATTCCTTGACATAGTAATTAATGTCTCCAACCTCTCAGAACATTTATTAAATTATGTACAGTAACATGTCCATACTTTTAAGCAGAAATGTCAGAATTAGAAGTGTTTTTTCTGTCGTATTTCAGTGCTTTAAGTTGTTTCACACCACTCTTCCTTTCTGAAAACAGTAATGAAATACTGCAGTACATGCAGGTGCATAAAATGATTGTGGAATTTTTTTATGTTATAGCAGGTGAGCTAATTTTGAATCAGTGCAAGAAATCATTGTTTCATCACACAAGGAGATGGATGGTGTCTAGCATTTTGCATCAAGAACATTAAAAAAAGATTAGACTTAGTTGTGCAAACATCTTGCCCTTGTAATAATAAACCTTGTTAAGTTTAATATACTCTATGATATTGCCGATATAAATAATTGTGGTGAATGCCCTTTGATTCAAAATTACCTCAAATTACTGTCAAGATGTACATTACTGAAGGGAGAATGGTGCAGTTAAAACGCACCTAACTTATCGTAACTTTTTTAATTGTTAAAGAGAGTAGGTATAACAAAATGAAAGCGTTTTTAAGTTTATTTGCTGCAAGAAACATCAGCTACTAACAAACTGATTACCTGTGGATAATAAAGTGTCGCGTTTGAATCGACCCTTCTTTAGTGATCCCTTCAAAACACGGTGTTTATTGTCCACTTGTGACGTTATCGCCCTTCATGCAAGATGTTTGTGATAATCAGCTGATATACTGGGAGACATTATTACGTAACATGCCTGAACGAGCATGATGATGAATTGTACCAGAGACTTGACTCCCGGAGGGTTACTCCCAGAAAAGTTGGGTGGGGGTGTGCGGCCCACTTCCCAAAACCCTTACCCTTTTTACGACTAAAATCTGCGATTTTTGTACCCTATTTATGACCTGGCCAAAATTTCGATACCCTATTTATGACCGTTGCGGTTGGCACAGTTGCCCTAAGCATTAGTTATTAAGGGCTTTTGTTGACGGTCTTATTGGTAGTGATGAAAAAGTAGCTTTTTGTAAAATGCTAAAACCATATCCTATTTAAGACTAAAATGACCAAACTCGATACCCTATTTATGACCAAAATGGCTGAAAAACCCTAACCTTTGGGGCCGCACATACCTATATAGCCCACATAAGGAGCACCCCCTCGGAGACTTGATCCTCTATATCAATCACGGGCCAAGTTAAGAATGACAAAAAGGAGAACGAAAGAAGGCAAGTGTGAACTCTTCCTTGTATCTCCGAAGTCCGTCTATTTCCCTTACCTAAGGCACACAACATTCTAGTGTCTTTGAGCGTGTTTACGGGCATACCCCAGGCATTTGACTAGTTGATGTTCCCGGTGGGGAAGGAACTTGGCCTCTGGTTGACCATTTGAAACCTTTTAAGAGGGGTGAGGGGATTTCAATAAGTGGGCCTCGCAGTCATGGTGATGTTAGAAGACGTCAAGAGACCACACGTTCTTTGTATGTAATGCTGTGGTTCGAAGAACAGGGCCTTTGAAAGGTTTGTTCGAAGGTAAATGTAAACGGATTTAGTCGTTTAATATCGTATTTTATCCCAGCGGAAGTTCAAAGCGGGTGATCGATTGCGAATTGTGTTTTATTTCTTTGTACGCTCTGGGGGTAGGGGATTATGGCCCGATTGTGGAGGTTTTTATCCGAATTATTTTGCATTACGGACCGCTAAGATGGACCACTCGGAAATATTTTCGGCAAATCGCTTTTCTAACAGATTGCTCAAAAGAAAACCGTTCTTGAGTAGAAACATATTTCCCTCAAGTCAAGTCAAGTCAAGTCATCTTTATTTAGGCAGGGTAGCCCCATCAGCCATGGACTGGTATCAAAAGGGGCACTGCGTAAAATTAAGACTACATGATAAAAAATTCAGAATTTAATGTATACCACCTCCCAAATCCTGTTTTTGGCGAGGACGATTTGAGGGACTTCCTTCTGGACTTGAGGGTGCGAGGGTATACTTCAAGAAAATCCTAACTGTACTCAACTGCTCGCCGGCGATGTCAATGGACTAAACATATGATCAATCAGCTTTCCTTGAAAGAAATCGTTACAAGGGATATCTCTACTAATAACGGGAACTTTGGCGATAAATGTTAGGGAACAACGGAGTGTTTTAATGGGGAAGGGAGGGAAAAAAATGCAATACATCCCAATTGGGAAGCCCTCTCCTACGCCTTGGAAGGTCGTGCGGCTGAATCGTGGAATCGAGGCTAAGTTTGAGAGACTAAAAAGAATGGCGACTGTACTGAGAAGTGTAAAAGAAATCGCACTGCGCGCAATAGACAACTTTGCGCCCGAACTTTTTCAGCTCAACCAAAAGATTTGGAGAAATCCAGAACTTGGTTACGAGGAAAAGTACGCGCATGAGCTGCTGACCACATTCTTCAGTGAAAAAGGCTTCGAGGTGACAAAGCATCACACACTCGACACCGCGTTCCGCGCCTCGAGTGGTCTTTGTAAAAGGCGAGTTGTCGGGCTTATTTGTGAGTATGATGCGTTACCGGGTATAGGACATGCCTGTGGACATAACCTTATATCTGAGGTTGGAGTGGGGGCTGCCTTGGGTAAGTGGTAAACCCAACTATGATGAAAACCGTAACATAGATCAGAAGCTTGTTACAGCAAGCTCACAGGACTGTTGCAAAAATCACGAGTAAGATTACAGACAGGAATGAATGTCATTAAATACATGTGTAGTTAAAAAGGAATTATTACCAGAACAAAAATTTGCGGAAATCACGGTCGACATATTGAATATTGAGAAGAGGCGCCCTTAGGAATTCAACTGTCTGGGGTACACTGGGGCGTTTTCGTGAAACGATCCACCCGTCAGATCAGAGAAGGTCCAACAACTAAACAGATTCAAGCCAGGCTTCTAATGATTTTGCGATCAGATCTACCCCAACCCTAGGCTCGATTTCCAGCCGTTTTGTGATCCAGTCTCCCTTGCCCCACACCAGTTGGGAGGAGGATAGACAACTGGACTCCCGAAACAGCTGGAAATTGAGCCTACCCCAACCCTTTCCAGAGAAAAATGTAAATGGGGGTTGCTGGGATTTTTGGTTTTGCAGTTTTGACTATTTTTTAGATTGGCTTTTCGGTTTTGGTGTTCTGTGCTGTTTGTGGAATTTCAGTGTGTTAGCATGTGGTTTTCAGTTTTCCTCAAAAGCACTAGTGGGTTTTCTGATTTGGTTTCTGATGCGGTTTTCAGTTTTTCCTTTATTTTGGGTTCTGGGTTTTCTTTGATCTGGGTGGCAATTATCTGCGCCTTAACTGATCTTGAATAGCCATGAAACGCAAAAGATGAACCAGCTAGGGACTGGCCAAAAAGTATCGGGGCAGAGGTGGGTGGGCCGGAGCAGAGAGTAATAAATAATAATAATAAAACACTCTAATAGCTGAGAGGGGTGGGTCATCAGTTTTTGAGCCCTCAGAAAGGGGTGGGTCATTCAATTTTCAGCGACACATGGGGGTGGGTCATCCTATTTTAAAACAGGAATAGGCACTTACTTAAAAGTACTGTTTTTAAGAATGGAAAGCTTGATTCTGCTGCAAAAGCTGGCCACACATGTAAAGCGTTGCAGCGTTGCCGATGTGTAATTCATTTTTGTATGTATTAAATTTACATCTGACCAAAATTAAAATGATAAAAATGTCTCTTTTGTGCCATTTTTTAGCATATAAAATGTACAAATTGTATACAATGTGAAAGGATTGCTTTTTGTTTGCATTTCACTGCTATATTGTTCCTTCTATGAGACTACAAGTAAAAGCAACTTAAATTATGTATTTCTCGTCGTGAACTTTTCATAATTATTAAAATTGCCGAAAAAAGACATTTCAGTACTGTTCCATAAACTCTGCCTGCTCAACCGTCATCAGTTCCTCTTGCTCTTCAACTTCATCAATGCTCCCTTCTCGGCTGTCTTGATCACTGCTACTTTGATCACCTGCACTCTCTCCCTTCCCACTCTCTTCCTTGTTGCTTTCTTCCTTATTGTCCTCTTCATCTTCACTGGAGCTGGCATCCTCATTTTCAGTGGTCTCGGTTGCTGCTCTCTTGGTGGCTGGCTTCAGGTTTTAAAGAATTTTTATGTTTTATATGGGGGGTGGGTCATGTAATTTTCAACCTTCATTTAGGGGTGGGTCAATTAGTTTTGTGCCAAAAGGAAGGGGTGGGCCATGTGTTTTATATCCACCACATTTCCAAATGCTCTGGCCCCCCCCCCCCCCCCCCCGCATACTTTTTGATCAGTCCCTTAGCTTCCTCTGAACAATCGCATTTTAGACCAAGGTACAGGTCACATGTGACTGATTGATTCAACCTTCCAATCCAATCCTCTCCAAACTTTTAGCTCATAGTTCACAAATGGAAAGGTTAGATTAGGGATTTTCAATGTAATTTTCCAGAACTATAGCTTTTTGCAACTGCAAAATTGCAATTCTACACAGCACTTTTGTGTGAATTTTCCTAATTTAATTAGGATCCACTACCAGCTACTTTTAAAAAATGAGCATGCAAAGACCGGGCTCAAGAGAGGCTTCAGCCAAGTCACATCCACCTGTCACCATTGCATATATCAGATCAATTAGTGTTTTGATAATTGGGATGTGAAAATTTGCTGGTTTTGATGGTTTTGTATGGGGTTTTCGTTTTTCATCGAATTTTTTTGCGCCTTTGCAGCTTGGGATGATCTTTTTCTATGGTTTTATGGTTTTTAATAGACCCCAATGCCCCCCTTGCAAATGAAAGAACCATCGAAGAGACCTCCCCAATCAAGAGTAATGATTTAGTTTCTTATTTTGTTATACGGACAACAGCGAAATGGTATCTACATGTAGCAGATGGTTTATAATCAACAGGAAGAAAGAGTTACAACATTTTACCCTGAGTCACTAGATGGGGTTTGTTCTTTCAGAAATTCGAAGATGAAGTCTGGCCAATTCCTGAAAATATATTTGACGTTTCCACAGAAGGCTTTATTCTTTTTTTTTTTACTTTATGCATACATGTGTGACACTCTTAGGGGTTTATCCCCTTAAAGAGGCTCAAGTACATATTAGGTTTTGTGACATTATCTGGTACAATTTGTTGAATTTTTTTAAAATTGAATTTTAGGTTTAAAGGCAGCACTTGAGGGATCAAACCAGGACTTGGGTAAAGTAGTGGTTCTGGGCACTCCAGCAGAAGAAGGTGGGGGTGGAAAAATTAAAATGATTGAGAATGGTTGCTTTGATGAGGTGGATTTTTGCTTGATGGCCCACCCAAAACCTTTCAACTGTGTCTATCCAACATGCTTAGCGATGCAAGATGTTCGAGTATTGTTCCATGGAGTATCATCTCATGCTAGTGCCTTTCCATGGGAGGGAGTCAATGCATTAGATGCTGCGGTTATGGCATACAATGCTCTGAGTGTACTGCGACAACAGCTGAAACCATCCTGGCGTCTTCATGGTGTTATAACAGATGGAGGAGCAAAGCCTAACATAATTCCTGAAAAGGCTTCATTAGCATATTATGTGAGAGCTCCAACTGAGAAAGAACTAGGCAGTCTTCGTGGGAAAGTGCACAGATGTTTTGAGTCTGCAGCCCAGGCAACCGGTAACTCTTATTTTAAAGAACTACAAAGCACCAGTGTCTTACGTGTAGCTAGTCCCAGAAAATATCCATACTCCCCCTACAGAGGGGATTGGGCAAAGTTACCATGTTTACATGTATATAAAGTTTTCTATCTATCTATTGGAATATCCTGGGGGGTGGGGGTTCTCTAAGATTAAAACATTTAAAGAAATGTATCAAGCTTAATATTGGAATTTCCAGTGAGGTTGAGTGGGGGGGGGGGGGGGTCTTGAAAAAAAATCCCCTCTGTGGGAAAGGTATGGATATTTTCTGCAACTACACAATGAGCAATTTCAGGATAAGGTTTTGTTTTGGAATATCTAGAATAATGAAAACAGAAACAGTTGAACTGAAACAGTTGAAGCTACAGTACATATAATAAATGTAATTATTTTGAATGCCACAAAAAAAAAAAAACAAAAAAAAAAAAACACAAATTAATGTACTATTCAGATTAATTTCCGAGAGATTCATGTTCTGGGAGCTCTGTGGAATCATTTTAATGATTAAAATTGGAGATAAAATGTACACATCACGGCAAAAGAAACCACATTTACTAATGCCCAATTTTTTTATCTCCTCAAAACTACAGGTTGCACTGTGGACATAGACTGGAATTCTGTGTTTTATTCTAATGTGGCAACTAATGAGCATTTAGCAAAGCTGTACCAACAGAATGCAGAGGAACTTGGCTTGACTTTCCCATCACGAGAGGAACAGGCCAAAGCAGCTGTTGGGTCCACAGACATGGGCAATGTGTCACATGTAAAACCATCCATTCATCCTTTCTTTGACATTGAAACATCTGCTGCTAATCATACTCATGAATTCACTTTGGCATCAGCGACAAAGGAAGCCCACTCAAGGGCAGTTATTCAAGCTAAAGTTTTGGCCATGATGGCTTTAGATGTCTTGTACAATGATCAAGTTTGGGAATCAGTTGTGACAGACTTTGAGAAAGATCATGGAAGGATGAAACCTCGGGTGACATGATCTATGTTCAGAGATAGGTTAATCATTTAATGAGCAGGCCAAAAACTCTTGTGTACTGATGGGTCACAGTTAAATCGTCTAAAGTAGCTGCAAATAAACAAACTCTATCTTTTAACCTCTCTTAAGTTGATAGTTCTCCTAGGTCGAAACTTTTTCTTAACCCAATGGTGTTCAGTTACAGTAAGTCTAACCATACTGCATCCTGTTACACGCTCCCAGATAGTGTGTAAAACGCCAAAATATGGGTGAGTGGAAGGATTATTGGGGGCAGATTGGCTAGGAATGGTGGAACAATAACAAAAACTGGATTCTGAGTACTTAAAAATTCAGTCATGAACCACTCTAGCTTTATGGGTGGTCAACTCAGTTGCTTGACGCCGATCTTAGAATGTGTGATGGGAGATAACAATGAAAATCATCTAATTATCATTTCAGGCTTTTTTTCTTTGAAAACAAATTATGTAAATGTAAGTCTACAATATACAATAGCAATGTTGTCAACTTTTCTTGGGGTACAGGTGGTGTGCTATTAAGTGTAAATTTTGTGCCAAATTCTTGTCATACTTGAAATAAAATTGTGCATAGCATTGATATTTAGCATTGGTATTGGTGCATGGCATTGGTATTTACACTGTAGCTACTGTATATTTATAATTTTTACTCAGGACCAGCCTGAAAACCACCTGAGGGTGAGGTTGACTCCTGGCTCAAGATATTTTTATTATTACATTATTCATGGATAAGATTTTGCACTCAACAGAGGTGTAAACAACAGTAGTGCCCTATGTATTATCTAAACCCTAATGTTGACTTATTTATCACCCTGGGCTGTGGTTCTCTTGTCTTCATGGTTTCCACAATGCAGAGAAATGCAATCTTCTAGAAGCTTTTCAGTGAGTCTGGATAAACGAGCTCAAATTCAAATGAAACCATTCTTACCACGTATATGTAGCACTGCACAGGTCCGAGTGGTTCTGACTGTTAAATCAGTCAATCAATAAGTTACCCTCGACTCCCGATAACTCGAATCCCTGCTAACTCGTACATTGTCTTAACTCGAACCACGAAATCGATTTTCCCAGAATTACCGTCATACGAACCTTCCGTTTACTGGAGCCAATTTTCGTTTCCCGTCAAGTCATTTTATATATGGTTTTAACCTCTTTAACTCGAACCATGTTTGTCCGTACGTGAGAACTCAAAACAATCAGTTCTGTAGTCCAAAACACTGGATTCATTGGAGCTATTTCTCAAGAAATTTCCCTTGAAAGTTCGAGTTCTCGGGAGTTGGCAGTATTTAAATGGAGCTTTACTAGCTTATACCTGTAGCGGCTACGAGTGGCTAATGACAGGAATAAGTCACAGACCTTTCTCTGCGTTGAAATTTCTTTTCTTAAAATCTTCACTGGGAAATTCGTTCCCATTCCTGACTGGAATTTACAGAAGCATTGCAGTTTTTATTTTCACTTAAGGAAAGTAACTACTAAACTGGTCTATTATTTTGGAATGATAACACGGAAATACAGTCTTTCTGCGTTCTCGTTGGTCTGGTTATATTAGATAGGTTGATAAACCTTATCTACCTGTGTAAACTGGTGGTAACCGAAGGGAGTCATGGCTGAACACTGACTACACAGAGTATCCAATACGAGACAAACCAGGTCTTGTCCAGTGACACTGACAGTTTTATGAAGTACTGGAACAGAATATGATATCGGATGAAAAGACTATGGTTACTTCAAATCATTGCATTGTATTGGCCTGCACAGGGAGCAGTTGCCCAAATTGAAGAGCGGATGACGCCAAGCGCCAGATGTAAGTGTTGCCACTGGATAGTGATTTGTCTGAAGCCAGTTGAATGTACCACGTGACACACAAACGCCAAATCAAAATCAAACACCAGTGATGCATGAAAAGTCTTCATTGCTTTATTGTACTGGGAATTACAGTCGAACCTTTACTAAAGGCCACCTCTCTATAACGGCCACCTATGTATAACGGCCACCTATGTATAACGGCCACCTATGTATAACGGCCACTGTTTTTTCGTCCCGGCGGACGGTCCTTACATTCACTCTTATTTTACTCTCTCTACAACGGCCACCTCTCCGCAACGACAACAGCCACTAAAACGCCTGCCAACTGCCAATATAACCTCTCAACAACTGCCAGTTAATCAACGACTGACAAACGGTGTATACAAAACCCAACTATTTATTGTAAAAGATCATGAAACTTGAGCCAGTTACCACCTGTCGCTTGTCTCTGTTTCTGTTTAATTGATAAATTTCGATTGTGTTACATACTTATATGCTACAATAAAGATTTTTTTTGAAAGCAATAGTGTTGCAACCCCGAATTATGACAGTTGTCATATTAAACCGACCGCCGACCGGTTAGCTCCGTGGTAGAGCACCGGACTACCGTGCGGGAGATCGCGGCTTCAAACCCCGGCCGGGCCAACACTCAGGGTCTTTAAATAATTGAGGAGAAAGTGCTGCCTTTGTAATGACATCTGCAAATGATTAGACTTTCTGGTCTTCTCCGATAAGGACGATAAACCGTAGGCCCTGTCTCACATCTCTACATAATTAATTCTGTGGGACGTAATAGAACCCACACACTGATCGAAAAGAGTTGGGGACGTAGTTCCCGGTGTGGTGGTCTATCTCTCATCTGATAGTTAAATGCTCGGAGATATTAGCTGCATAAGCTACTCTGAAATCCGAGGGTAAATAACGTAATATAATGTATAATGCATGTACACCACTACCTCCCTATGACCGCCACCTATCTACAAAGGCCGCTTTCCTCTGTCGCCAAGGTGGCCGTTGTAGAGAGGTTCGACTGTATTACTTTTGGTTCCCAATGCACGTAGGAACAAGATGTGATTGATAGCAACTCCATATAGCATAATATTACATGCGAGGCTGACAAGGCCTTGCTACTGTATTACGTACATACACAGTGGACACTGAAAGAATGAGTGATGCGAATGCAGCCATAACACTACTGGAAAAATGACCTGAAAAAATTCCAGGCTCTGAACGGGATTCGAACCCACGACCTTTGCGTTACCGGTGCAATGCTCTACCAACTGAGCTATCAAAGCCACATGAGAGCGGTCGTGTGTGGGTTCGGCCCTATATGTTCAGTGGACGTAATATTCGGCTCAAGTATATGAATTCCATGGTAATAGATGGACACTGTACAAACTTTAGCAATTACAGAGGCCGATATAAAGCAGCATCAATCTCTGCAGAACAGTGGATGAAAACTTCGTTGCTTGTGAATTTTCTGTTTTTTATTTACTCTTGACAAATAGAGGGAGGCTTGGCTGGTAGGACATCCTGAGAAAGGTGATGTTTTGAGCAATTCCGCAAACAAAAAGCTACCCCTGTTCTCAGCTCGTGTTATTTTTACGAACCAATCAAATTAAAGATCATGTAGATTTTCCCAGGTGTTTTCGTATTTATTTTGTACTGTGCTACTTTTTTTAGTTTACTTACATCACCCGTTACTCTAATGAGCGTGAAATGGAGGTTTACGAAAATAATAGGATTGTCAATATTACTCTATTGGCACCGGTTAACTTTCTGAATTTATAATAGTCGAAAATAATTGCTTTATGGTTGTTAAGAAAACCGTTTTGGCAGCCTCTCTTTTAAATCTTTATTTTAATTAAAACTTCCTGAGAAGTTTTTCAATAGGTGATTAGGAGTGGTGTTAAGATTATTCACCGGACAACCAGTAAATAATCTACACAATTAAGCCAAATATCGTCTTAAATTATTAAACTCGAATACAAAAAAGGCCGAAAGGCAGATGAAATTGATTCTGATTACAACATTTGGGATGCTTTTGTTGACATGTCAGTTGACTTCGTAAGTTTAATGTGTTAGACTCCTCGAGTTTCCACGGCTTGAAGACTTCGGCGAACGAACAAATGCAGCTTACAGATCCATAAGACGTTTTTCAGTGAAACTGTAACGTAATGTTGTTACCTGCTCCTGTTGCTAATTTCGAGTCCTCTTTGTCTTTTGCAGTATTTATCAGTTTATTTGTGCTGTTATTCTGCGATGGAGTTGCCAGTAAGAGAGACAGGCCGATCACCGAATGTGAAACGGATAAGGTGCACAGTTTTATTACAAATATTACTTGCAATTTTGGAGACAATTAGAAATCAGTTTAGGGCTTCAAAGCAGTTTGGACTGAGTTCTCAAGTTATGAATCTAATTTAGAGAAATTTTCAAAGTTGCCTTTGCGCTTTTTTCACCTTTTGTGCATTTTTGTTCCAAGTAGATTTGCGCTGCAGAAATTATCACACGCGGTTATCAAAACAATTACCAACAACCTTCCGTAGAAAAAAAATTACGTTTATACTTAAACTAAGCAAAACTTATCAATAATTAAATTCTTTTTCTCTCCTTTACAACTGAATGTAGATACGTCTATATACTTCTGCGTTGTTTCTTCTTCTATGAATCATCGCCACACTCGTCTTAAGTGTCCAGATCTGTGATACTAATACTATGCTTGAATATCCGAGAATTGAATTTCTCGGATAAGTGTACGGTGTACCGTATTAGGCGTAGAAGCAAATTTAAACTAATAATTATGGTCTTTAATGAGACACTCATCAACGTGATATTATTCCGTAACTACTGAAAAAGAAAATAGACAAATGATGGGGCGGGTGGGTAACTGTTTGCTTACCCATCAGCTTTTCTTCCTTCCTTCTTTTTTCTTTTTTTTGTCCAAAATAAGGGGCGGGGGGTGGGTCCTCCGAGCCGCTCCCGTAGATCAGTCACTGGAAGTATTTTTTGCTAATTCACGAGTTCTTCATTTAAGGTTTTTTAATTTTTGTTTTCATGTGAAGGTTTGCCTCTTGTGCACATGGTTTCTTGTCGTTTGAAATTTTATCTGCACCGGATAATTCTGCGCATGGACAGTGCGTGAACACTGCTGACTCTCTCCGGCACAGGGACACAATGGCCATGGTTTTTTTGCTGCCAAATTGTGCTGCTGGTCCGAACATCGCGGTCATTCGTCCAAACATTCCTCTGATGGAGGACCGACCGTCGAATAAACAACTGGTACAAGTTTGTTTAGTACTAGATTAAGTTGTACATGTATTTACGGCATGTCCGAAGAGATGCATCATTTTACTAAAACCTATACATATATGTAACAGTAGGGTGAATTATATTTCCAAGCCTTACGTCACTATGTTTGAGCTTTGTAGACATTGGCTCGGCTTAAGCAAACTTGATCTCCGGTTTTCTTTCCCTCAGTTTTCGAGCTACGTGAACGTTACAAGTCAGCCTATGAGCTGCAGTGAGTTGAAATTAAAAGAATCACTGACCTGCCGATTGTCTAAGAAGTTTGTTTCGCGATACCATCAAGCAGTGAAGCAGATGGAAGAAAAGCTCTCTGGGATAGTCATGACCAAAATTCATCCTATTAGAGAGGGTAAGTGAAGACAACACCGCTCCATCTAGCGGTAACACGGGACATGGAAATTTCTTTATGAGGTATTTTTATGACGTATTTCGTTTTTTCCACAGTCCAACTTAAATGTTCTTCTGAAAAATCTAAACGACCTGAGGAGATATTTCCAAATGTGTTCTTCACTTCAAACGCGAAATGTGTCGTACAACCCGCCAAGAATGTATTTGGTAACCGTTACGTTGGCTCCAGCTTGCAAAATTCCGGCCCCTCCTTCATTCAGCTTGGATGCAGTAAGTTCAAAAGTTTTCACTGGCTCCTGCTGATAACTATTAATGGTAGTAGTCTCTCTATGGGAATTTTTCTCTAAACGTGGAGACGTTGTGGATATGAGAGCATCTTCTTACACCACGTTCAATTGACAAGTACACATTCCGCAAAAACAGAACTTCTACCAAAACTTGACTTGTGTTCACCATTCATGAGCGGGTTTTAAAGGGGTGTTAAAAAGAAAACAAAAAAAAAGACATTTTCTCATTCTTCATAGCGATGGATTTCATACGGCCCCTACGGATGAACCGTTGTTTCAGTCAATTTAAAGCAACTGCAAAATAAGTTCATTATTATTCAAGGGACGGACCCGCACAGTCGGTGGCTTATTTGTGTTTTTGTATATCCTAGGAAAAACCAAAATGGCTGCGAATTTCTCCTAAAGACTACAAGAGACTCCTGCTTAAGATAAAGAAGGACAAGACTGATGATATCATAAGAAAAATTGTTGAATGGATGGGCGTTGAGGGCGATTTGAAGTTGAAGAGAAGAATTAGAAATTTTGCTAGATCTTTCATTGTACCGGATAAAAAGGTAATCTAACTACGTTGGACGAACTTGAAGGCAGACAGTTAATAAAAAAACAAGGTAACAATTAATACGCAGCGATAAGCAATACCAAAAAGAACCAGAAAAGAACCAGAAAACGAACGCATAAAAATCAACTAATGTGTGGAGGGACGAGACAGTTGTGATATTTCTACTGTCCGCCATTTTTTCTGCCGTTTACATTTGATTTCTACTCCGCTCTAACTGATGTTAAACCAAATTGCTGGGTCCTATTCTGGGTCAGAGTTTCTATTCCACTGACATACTTTCGAGAAACAAAAACGTCCTTGCGGTTATCAAAGGATTCTGTATGGCACTGGCAGATATGTAGGTGAGAAGGAACTGCTTCCAGTTTATAATCGTCGATTTGTTTTCTTTAAGAAAATATGTGTGGGACCGCTTAACAGCGAGTGTAGCCTGGGACGAGGAGTGGCTAAACTGAACGTGAGGATCAAGCCCGAGAGTGACCGGCCAACATTTGCACTGTGACGTGACACATGGTTTCCACTGTTTCCACCAGTTCCAGAGAATGCTAGTTACACACACTCAAAATGCGTTCAAGTTAGCAAGTTAACTAAAATGAACTTAGCAATCAACAAACTAATAAAACAAAACAAAGAAGTCAAGAAGATTACAACTGAAAATCCCTTAGTTGAAGATTTGATTCCACAGACTGTTGTAGTAGATCCCGATAAC
This sequence comes from Orbicella faveolata, assembly GCF_042242905.1. Classification (NCBI taxonomy): domain Eukaryota; kingdom Metazoa; phylum Cnidaria; class Anthozoa; order Scleractinia; family Merulinidae; genus Orbicella; species Orbicella faveolata. Next base: position 23,100,045 of record NW_028301558.1, read on the forward strand.
TCAGAGGTTGGGCTAGCTGTGGTGATGGTACTGAAGCAGAACTTTGGCAAATGGCAGTTTGAGATCAATGGCGGAACACGATATGAGATAAACCTGACTTAAGGCATGGTGCTTCTGTTAAAACCGCAGGACTGTATTTCCTTTAGGCCTAACAAAGGTTCTTTCTGGTCAAAGGCTACCTCTATTGATTCCACCTTTATCAGAGTAAAAGCCTGGGACTGCTCACATCAGAGGACGTCAGGATATTGCGCACTGAATTCTATCGTCATGGAGACTCAGACGTCGTTCTCTCTGTTATTTTGACATTTGACGAAGTTTTTTTTCTGGCAACCTCGAGCAAGGTTTGCCTTTCTGAGCAACTTTTGAGCAAAATATAGGTTTAGAGCACATATCAAGTACGAAAACGTCAACGATTTCGTAGAAAAGTTCAATTTATGCGGATTTTTTTTAATATAGTGAATGGTTTGAACCCAGGAGTATCAGTAGTTCGTATAGTGTGATCGTCCGGGTTAGTGTAGTTCTGAAAAGAACTGTTGTTGGTGACTGACGTTTCGACAACCTGAGCGGAAGTCATCTTCAGAGTCAAGTGAATAGTGTTTGTCAGTCGATGATGTTATAAGTCTGGTCCGTTGAACGTGATTGTTCAGTATAGCCATGATGGTATTGGCTGAAAGACTCGTGTAAAGTTTGACGTCAGTCATTGGTGGGTTCGATCCGTCTATTGTTAGTCAAATAGGTCGGTTTTTGGTCCGTGTATTGTTAAGTCGGTCTGTTAGAAGTCCGTTTGTCGGTTTCGTTTCCGTTATGGAGAAGTCGTTTGTAAGGCGCTGGTAGTTATTGACATCTGTTAAGAGGCGTTTGTTCTAGGTTAGTGTACCAACTTTCCATAGTCAGTCGTTGAAAATAGTTTGTACTGTAGGTTAAGCACTGAGCAGAGTCCCAGTCAATGCTGTGGTTTGTCAGTTGATGATGTACAGCAATGTGATTGTTGGCATCACCGAGCCACGAGAAATGGTGATGCCAACACCATACTTGAAAATAAAAAGCATTAAAATGATATCTCTTTTCAAGTCTTAACGTTTTGTGAAGTAGTCAGAGGACCCTTTTCTGGCTTCTAACGCGCTAAATTAAAACAAAGTAAGATACGACGACAATTTTTGATCTCAACAGGCAAAAATTGTAAATTTTTCATTCATTAATCGCGCGTTCTTCTTTACCTTGTAAGCTCATGATAAAAGTGTGAAGAAAGAAAAAGGTAAGTTTAAATATAGCAACTTTTAGTCTTGAGAACACCCGCGAAAATTGAACAAATTATCAGATTTATTGAAAGAAAGATGGATCCTAAAATTACGTAAGGCAGATTAAATTGAGTATGACGTTTCTGGGAGCTAGACCAATGTTGAGTTCACCAGAGAAACCAGTACGCTATGGTCAACTTTAGAGCAAAAGGTATTTAATCTGAGTACAGCTTCTTGAATTGTGTCCACGATCCAAACTCTTGTATTGCTCCTGTACAGATCGTATGTTTTTATTGTAATTGTTTGGGAGAATTTAGTATTAACATGACCTGGTCCTTTATTCTCACAACCTGTCCAGTTGAATTTGACATAAAAGGGTAAAGTTACAATTATTCATTGCAGCGTATAGGGCAACGTGTCTATCGCTACAAACTGCGCGCGCGGGTAGATCGAATGAGAATTGTGATCTTTCAAAATCGGTGTGAACAGGTAGAAATCATCTAGTGTTACAAGAGTTAAAGCTGTTTTTCATAAGCAAAACTTGGCAGTGGGCGTAAGGTCCACGAATTTGTTCAGAGCTTTAGCAAGGACCAGCTAGGTTTTAAAAGTTAGGCACACGGAAGAAAGAAAATTCATTGAGCTAACAGCTCCTGCTCTGGGTTACTGACTGTCCTTCAAGGCCAGAATAGGAGTGCTCGACGCTTCTTGTCCCAACAAAACATTGTATGACACTTCCTCCGAGAAAGGTCTTGATAGACTCTTGGTCTTGCTCAATTAATTGATGTATGACTCCCAAAATGTATCTATTTCCCTGATTTCAGCTGACTAAAGAGAAAAAAGATAGAACTAAATTGTTCTAACGATATCAGTAATGTTGCGTTTTTATTTCTCCATATCAAGCCGACGTAACATTGCCAGGGACTCCACACTGCCCGCCAGTGTGAAGTGAAGAGAAGAGGGAGGATCAGCCTGCAGATTCTGTACACTGATTGGATCATTTCATTACCTATTATCACGCATAATTAATTAACAGTATAAACAAAAGTCAGCACATGATTGCATTGGTTTACATGTTTATTTAAGAAGTAGATTTGCAAATATTTTGTTCTAGGGTCCTCTTAAGAATGATATTTGCTTCTGTTTTCGTACCTTTTTCATAGATAATAAGTCTCGAGGTTGGCTATCTTTGCTTCGGTGATTGAGTTTTCTTAGTGTCTACCTCCTTTACGAGGCGCAGGGTTTTCATAAAATACCAAAAACTCATTAATCGATAAAAACTTAAGTTATTAATATAAAAGAGAAAAAAAAAATCATTACTGATCAGTAAAATTTATTTCTGTTTTTACGCAGACAGAAATTAAAGAATATAAATCTGATTGATCTGGTTAAATTGTAAGCGTTTTCACGGATTTTTAATGTAGTTATAAGGGTTTGATGTTATAGATCTTGATTCGCTGTAATATTTGAAGAAAGCAGCGTGGCCGAGTGGTTAGGGCGCCGGATGTGAAATACCGACTTTGCGGTTAATGTACTGATTACTAGCTGGTGTTGATCTCGATTGTCCCGAGTTTAACTCCTCGACCACACTTGTAAATAACCAACTTTTATTTTTTTTCTCAAGCAACTGAGCGGGCCGGAATCCTAAATCCTCGAATTTGATTGGCTAATCATACGCACGTGACGGGTCCAGCTTTTTACGATACGGCCCACGGGCCGGATTTTTTTCCCCGCTGCCTAAATTTCGCTCCTAAAAGTTAGGGGTAATCGTCAATCTTTTGCCTTTTTTACGCATCCATCGACGATTAGTCAACGCCATTTTATCTCTGTTCACTTTAAAATGGCAAGGAAAGTCACTGTAAGTAAATTCAATTGAGTGTTTTGAAGTTGCGAGAGTTTGCTTGGTTGTTTGTAGCGTGGCGCTGTAATGGCGCGTAATCCTTGGTTTCTCTCGCCGTAAAATTTGAGTCAATTTCAGTCGAGTTTGCCTCTCTGATCGTTGCTGTATTTAGGAGAATTTCTGTGGAATACACTTAACGAATTTCCTCGCTTTCTGCTATTCAATTTACTGTAGAAAAGTCTGATTTCAAGTGATTTTAAAAGTAATGACTGACAGAAATTGTTTTTGTAGTAAAACTTCAAACTTCGCACGAAATTTCACACGCAAAAACAATTTTGGAGATCTTAACTGGTGAAATAAATGCAACTAACTTAAAGTAGTTCGAAAAAAAATCTGTTCTTTAATACATCTGTCTTTGTCTACTATCTGAGTTGCTCGCTCGTTGCGAAGAGTTTTTTTACAAATCGTCAGTAGACGGTGCAGAAGTCGATTCAATGACAAAGTTGCGTAAACAAACCCATTTGTAATCTGTAAAACCAACTTTACCGCAGGAAAAAAAAAATAAACATGTTATTTGCCGGCTTAGGGTCGGTCCGTATAGAGAAAAACTGTGTCCTCGGTCACAGTTTTTCACTATACGGACCTCCCAGCCGGAAAATAACATATGTCTGGTTCCTGCCAGTTGGTTTTTTAACCACGTTATGTTCATTTACAGTTTCATTGTTTGTTTCCATTGGCCCTGAAAACCGCCATTGGGAAAGTGGTCAATTATGATATGTGATTAAGATATATGTGCACACGTAATTATGATATAGGTCTATTCGCAATAGACGTAATAGAATTTCCTTGAGTAGTGTGACCCATCTCCTTTATCTTATACACTTACACGAGCTTCTGTCGTAGATGTTTTATTTCTTCTGTGATACAATCACAAGTTACTGTGAAAAGATACTTGAACTATTAAAGTCAGTCATAACGCCAACTGTGTTTTGTTTTACGCCTTACGAACATTTACACAGTGTATGTGTAACAAAGTAATCGAGTAAAGCATACAAAAGAATACAAGTAATCCCCTTCAGGTCAGTAATCCTCCGGGGAAAGATAATTCCTCTTGATAGACTGAAAAAGGTTTTCTTTTTCGGACATTTCCAGTGGCGAATGGACAGCATTTCCTACAATTTCCAAGAAATAGCTGAAGAGAACAACCTCGCGAGCTAAACCCAATTTTCAGAAAACGTCTAACCATGAGTTTCTGTTCCTCTTTTTCACTCCATCGCGAAATTTATAGATTGTTTCGTTGAATGGTTCGCAATGCGAAAATTTGCACTTTTTGAGATTTTCCTGAAACTTCAAGAAATTTCCGTAATCTATTTTAAGGTGCGTGGATGTTTTCGTGGAGGACTTTACACGATTAGCTATTTCTAGACCCCCTGAGATTTTTGAATATGGAGTGATCTGAGGCTAGGAGTGGTCTGAGACGTAAACTTTTCTTATGCGTCACTTAAAAGAGTCGTCTAACCATGTTTTGATTGGACTTTTTGGAGGTCTTCTATGACCGGGCAGGGCGGGGGAGGCCAATTCAGCCCATATTAAATCCATTAACATTAAACTCAATCAAAGGGTATTTCGTACGCCCAAAATGCATCGATGGACGTAAGCAACATGGATGGCGACGCCGTATCACGTCGTCTGAACAGCCGCCATCTTGGGTACGCCATCAATAAAACAAGAAAGCATCAAGTTCCGGGATCAGTGATATATCAAGTACCATCATATCAAACCAATTGGTCCCAGACGAATCTCAGATAAATGCTCCAAAAGTTTTGCAGCTTTTATTTATTTATTGAAAATGCTATTAACGGTTAAGGCCGGTCTTAGAACTTTCCCCATTGAGAATCAGGCTGCAAGAACTTCCGAAACCTGTCCTAATAACAGCAATGGCCGTGTTTACCCGTTGATAAACTCGGAAAACTATACGCATCAGGTAAATCACTAAATACTTGGCTTCTCCTTGTCATTTTTATCTGAATTGAGATAACTTTTGTTGCCAGCCTGAAACTTTATTTGCACAGTTTATTTATGTTGTTTACTTACACAACTAGTCATGATTCTTTCCTAAAAATAACTTTACCATACGAAATGAAAACTACTTATTTCAAAGATCTTTACTCCCTTAAGTCTACAAACGTAAGTCTTTTCATGTTATCTGAATGATGGATCATATCTCTCGGAGGCTTAAGAGCAGCTTCGCCTAAATATCAACTAGACTTGGAAATAGCGAAAAAATCGAATTTCTTCAAACTCGCCCAGAATGAAGCCCTACGGGCACTAGTTACAAAAATATCGTTTTAAGTTTGATAAATCAAAAATTATTTTTTTCCGCAATTTTTTCGTTTCGATGCCCCAAATCGGCCAAAATCCATCGAAAATGAGCGGCATATTCAGACGCTCGTCAACTCAAAAGTAAAAATCTTCATTACAAACTGATTGCACGTCGTATTTGTACTTCCTTTTTTGTCTATTTAGAGCTAAATAGATCGTGATTTGATTAGAACTTAAATATTTGACGAATTTTCTAAATTAACGACCCAAGACAGCTTTACAAGAGGTCTACATTTAGCCTATTTTCAAATGCTAAAAAGGCGTTCTGGTACACGGCTTTTCCCAAAACGACTAGTTTGGTGTGAAAGAGCATTCTTTCTTCTTCAAATTAGTGAAATAAAATTTTTGGGTAAATAAAATCGCGAGCGCTGAGATAGCGAACTAAATGCAGCACTTCTTCCTGAAAACGTGACCTTTGACCCGAGCGTAACGAAACCGATTACTGCAAGAAAACCCGGAAGAAAAGCAAACGCTTCGTTATTTTGAAACAATTTCTAGTGATATCTCTCCGAAACCATGATTGCAAGAAACTATTTCCAGATATGAAATCTTACAGGGTCAAAAAAGGAGCTAAAGGGCGCATTTTGACACAATAACTTTGTTTGCTGAGAATTGAAGTCAATGACCGTTAACGAATTCCAGTGAAATTTGCAAACTTGAAGTATGTTAGCCGATACTTACCTGAATATTTATATTAATAGAAGAGTCGTCTTCTTGGATTAACTTTCAAAAGAAGCAGGATCCAGATTTGAAAACCTCTAAAAGAAGAAATGTTTAATGTTCCATGACCTGCCCGCTGCTATAAATTAGCTTAAATTCCATGCACATGCCGACCGCATGTTTGTCGTAAAACCAACTGAACTCCACTGACAGTTTCCATGGGCAACCCCAAAATAAACAATCCCCAAAAATGTAAAGTGAAATTGGCTGTCTTCATGAACAGTTAGAAGCTAGAGTCAAGTTCCATTACCTTTTGAAAGTGCTTGATTCTACTTTGTTCACTCAGTAGTTACTGTCCCGTTCGAATACTGCGTAGTATCGGTCACGCCAAAACACTGCAGACCGTGCAGACTGAGTAAGTTTCCCATACAAAGTCTTGTACGCGTTTGTCTATTGAATCAAAAGTCAATTCTGCGCTTGTGCAGCCTGTGGATAAATGACAGACTTTCAGATATATTTAACACTATTTTTTAACTAGACCCAAAAAAACGAGTCACAATGAAAAGCCCAAACAAGTGTCTGCAGTGACACAGCGGTCAAACGTCTATGGTTAGCCAAATGCTGCAAAATTCAACAACTTGGACCTTCATATTCAACAACTTATATTTATGTTCAACAACATATATTTATATTCAACATTTTATATTTATATTCAACGATACGCATTTTCTTTCAACTTCAACCCAAATTATTTTCATTCAACAAAAATATTTGTTCAACTTCAACCAAAAATAATTTCATTCAACAAAAATATTTGTTCAACTTCAACCGAAAATAATTTCATTCAACAACAATATTTGTTCAACTTCAACCCAGATTATTTTCATTCAACAAAAATATTTGTTCAACTTCAACCAAAAATAATTTCATTCAACAACAATATTTGTTCAACTTCAACCACAATTATTTTTATTCAACAATAAAGTTCCCGGACATTCAAAATATCGTCATTCAACAAAATTCCCCGTCCCAACCCCTGAACTACCCCGAACGCTGTCACAAATCCCTAGTGTTTTGGGTACCCGAAACACTGAAAGCGTAAAACTGATGCAAGTGAAATCATCCACAATTCTGCTCAAAACCCATTTATCTTCTTACGAAGCTTTGTCTCAATAAATTAAAGCGTTCTTTAGCTTGATATAAACACAATACATCTCTGAAAATAGTCGCAATTCATAACAGACTGTCTGATCCGAGTCCGCAGTTATAACGACATATAAAACCGAATTCACGCGCCAAAGATCCTTGTATGAACATGCGCTTGGTGCCTATCGATAACCCTTGAAATGCACGTTATTTAAAACGAGAAAGGCGCTTTCTAAACCTCCGATAGTGCGGCGATTAAAATCAATATGCGAACGAACGGCCGTCACGCAATATGCAGGTCCCAAGCTGTGACCGACCTCTGTATGTGTTGCCTGTCGGAAATAAACTCTGGCTTAGACTTGTTTGTCGCTCTTTCCTTGACCATCCCTCCTAGTGTACGTAGATTTTGCCGGGGAACAGTTCTCTATGCCATGAAATAAGTTTTTTGCTTCGGAGACAAAACCAAAATAAATGTAAATAAAGTATAGACAAGGCTAATCCTTGGATACAGGGAAAGTCTTAGACTTGTTTATTTCTCGCACTTTCCTTAACCATCCCTCCTATTAGATTTTGCCATTAAAGCAGTTTTTTTCTTCGGAGACAATTCTATAAAAAATGCAAATAAAGTAGACAAGACTACGTCCTTTGAACACTGGGAAAGTGGGATACTTAAATCCCTGGTGATATATGGGTATCCCTTTCCAATATGCTTGTTTGTTATCGTTTCTTTAATTCAGGGTAGCCAAATCGACCGAGGATTAAAAGGCAAAGCAAACCTTTTATGGAACTTGACTCTAGCTTCTAACTGTTCATAAAGACAGCCAATTTCACTTTACATTTTTGGGGATTGTTTATTTTGGGGTTGCCCATGGAAACTGTCAGTGGAGTTCAGTTGGTTTTACGACAAACATGCGGTCGGCATGTGCATGGAATTTAAGCTAATTTATAGCAGCGGGCAGGTCATGGAACATTAAACATTTCTTCTTTTAGAGGTTTTCAAATCTGGATCCTGCTTCTTTTGAAAGTTAATCCAAGAAGACGACTCTTCTATTAATATAAATATTCAGGTAAGTATCGGCTAACATACTTCAAGTTTGCAAATTTCACTGGAATTCGTTAACGGTCATTGACTTCAATTCTCAGCAAACAAAGTTATTGTGTCAAAATGCGCCCTTTAGCTCCTTTTTTGACCCTGTAAGATTTCATATCTGGAAATAGTTTCTTGCAATCATGGTTTCGGAGAGATATCACTAGAAATTGTTTCAAAATAACGAAGCGTTTGCTTTTCTTCCAGGTTTTCTTGCAGTAATCGGTTTCGTTACGCTCGGGTCAAAGGTCACGTTTTCAGGAAGAAGTGCTGCATTTAGTTCGCTATCTCAGCGCTCGCGATTTTATTTACCCAAAAATTTTATTTCACTAATTTGAAGAAGAAAGAATGCTCTTTCACACCAAACTAGTCGTTTTGGGAAAAGCCGTGTACCAGAACGCCTTTTTAGCATTTGAAAATAGGCTAAATGTAGACCTCTTGTAAAGCTGTCTTGGGTCGTTAATTTAGAAAATTCGTCAAATATTTAAGTTCTAATCAAATCACGATCTATTTAGCTCTAAATAGACAAAAAAGGAAGTACAAATACGACGTGCAATCAGTTTGTAATGAAGATTTTTACTTTTGAGTTGACGAGCGTCTGAATATGCCGCTCATTTTCGATGGATTTTGGCCGATTTGGGGCATCGAAACGAAAAAATTGCGGAAAAAAATAATTTTTGATTTATCAAACTTAAAACGATATTTTTGTAACTAGTGCCCGTAGGGCTTCATTCTGGGCGAGTTTGAAGAAATTCGATTTTTTCGCTATTTCCAAGTCTAGTTGATATTTAGGCGAAGCTGCTCTTAAGTGGGAAATGTATTGCTTAATTGTAAGTTGTATAATTTCAACTGTTACTATATGATCCTATACTGAAAATATTTCCAACATGCCTTCATTAAAACACGACAGATCAAGTTTACAGTTGTTTATCTATTTGTATCTACTTCCAAAACTCAAACATACGTGGTTAACTTGATTGTCAGTTGTATCCTCCCAAATTTTAGCTTCACAATATCTTGCGAGCGTCTTGGGTCTAGTTTACAGCTAATACTCGTTATTTGAAAAACTTTAGACTGAATCGAAGAAATGTCTACTTGAGGTCAATCACAGTTGCAATATTAAAATTCAGTGATTCAAACAAAATTTCTCTTCTGTAGACTTGGATATTTCATATAAACCACACTGATTTGAATTAGCACATGCTGGGATAAAACACACATTTACAACAAGTTGTTGTAAATTTCAAGTTATAACTATTTTCTAAGTATTTAATTTGTCTGGCAATGTTTTTAGAGCCGGTTCGGTTCATTGACCCGTACCAGATCTGATAAATTGTCTTTCAAAATCTCCCCATCATATTAAAATAATCCTGCGAATGCGAATCACGGTCTACAACATCCCCGTCAGGGGGAGGGCGCGGGATCTCTTCCATGCTCTCAAAGATTTCTGGCTCAACCATAACTGGCTCTTTTGGTTCCACTTCAATTGGCGAGAACAAAGACGCTGGTGTTGTTAACTTGCGAGTGTCGTCTTCGTGTTCCTGGCCTGATTCGTAACCCTTGTTTTCATCGCCTAATTCATTTGGGTTGTCCAAATCAGTGTCTTCATCATCACAGATGAGTTTTGGAGTGATTACCGCGGGATTTGGCTGGCTGCTCGAGGGCTCGAGCATTCCTGGTAAATACGAAGTTCTTGCCCAATCGTAATTGGCCAAGGCGCGCTCGTTCACTTTTTGAGGTTTTCTGTATCCCATATCAAATTTTGACGGCTCCCTTGCTTCTCTTTCTGTTACGAAAATACGATAAATATCTAATTAGCAAATTAAATACTCAAGAAAGAGAATAATTTGAAACTTGACTGTTACCTATTCTTTGCCGTCTCAATTCTCTTAACTCTTCTTTCCTCTTCCTCTTTTCTATGTCCTTCAGAGGTGTGCTGTTTACCCCGGTGAACTTGTTCCTCTTTAGCCACCATGAATGAACAATGCACATAAAGCAGACATACACAATAAAACACGCAAATCCAGCAGCAATGCTGATTATGATTGGTGTGTAGTCCGTGTCTAGTGAATGGAAAGTGGTGGAAGCTGGTGTAATTGACACGTGACCATCAGTTGTTTTACTCGAGCTCGCAGACGCCAGAGAGCTAGCTGTCGACACTGAAAATACAATTTTTATTTGAGTATAGTGCTGTTTTGTAATTACTGATGAAAAACCAATACAGTGTAAAGTGTAGTTCTTCATTTATGGTGCCTCTTTGGTCAGCCTTGATAGGCTTGGCAATTGGAAGTGTGTGTGGTATGGTAGTGGCTGATGTCAAGCTGTGCAACTGATGTAATACCCTATAGCGAGAAAACGTGCCACGTGCGACTGCCACAGCTGCGTGACAGAGAGGGGAGGCCAGGGCGCTAACGTGTAACGCAGCCCCGGGCTACCTTTAGGTTATCAAGGTTTCCTTATATAACACGATACACTTCAGTTCTTGTCGTTGTTATACTTACCTATGGACCCTGCACCACCTGCAGCTGTCGAACCGTGTACAGAAGAAGAAGAAGAAGATGATGATGATGATGAAGAAGAAGATACAGTCACTGTAGTAGGCTCTGGGAACACGAGATAGAAAACATTCAAATTAACATGGTGTGCATAGCTTAGCTCTAAAATGATAGGAATATTGACAGTACAACTTAGCTTGTAATCTCTGCTCGGAGTCCGGTGCGGCTGAAAAAGTGGCACTGCCTTAATAACATGGGATCCTTATCAGATAAATATTATGGCTCCTGATAAAAGGCGGTAGAAATTACCGTCATTCTTTAATTGACGTTATATTTGTCATCCATGACAAGTAAACCAAACAGAATGTTAGGCTCACCTACAGCGCAGCTTACGTTACTCCGACACAAACTCTCATTGTAAGTTTGTGAGGCCTGGCACGAGTTGCTAGATGGACAGTAAATCTGGTTTGGTAAAGAACAGTTGCATTCAGTTACGTTGCTAACGCATCTTTCCACTCCAGTTAAGTTGCACCAGAACTATATAAAAAAAAAATGGCTCATGAATTCAAGTGCGAACAGATATCTCTGGCTGGGGATGTAAGCCTACGTCTCTTGCTAATAATTATGTTGAAACGAAGGTTATAATCAAAAACAACAACCATGTAGCAGGCCAGTTCAATGGAATTTTTCATGATTTGAATTGGAGGAGCACCAGGCTAAAAACGGGTAGATCCCTGTCATGGAATGGTATACAAGAACACTCTCGTAATCTAAAAATGCGTTCGAGACCACTGCCTTGACAACTCGTCACCATAGCAAACAAAAATTTGTTGCATTTAAATTAGAGTGATGAAAGAAAAATTGCAACGACCGCATAGTTCCGTCTTATTTTTAAATGTTCCGTGCATTGCAACCAAAGTAGGTAGCTATCAAAACTGACGAGAACTTACACTTACCAAACTTAAAGCGAGCTTAACTCGGAATCAATCCTGATTGCAACTGTCATCTTAAACAACTGCAAAACGCTGACAAAGAGGCGACTACTACGTAAGAAGAATTTTAATTCGAAGTCTTATAACTCAAACTGCTTTTCTCGCTGAACGTTACCCTGTTTATTTCGTCTTATGATCCTTTACGTATTGCAGAAAATTTCCCTTAACTTTTCTGGCAAAACTAAAATTCGAATAATAATTGTGTTCGAACTAAGTTCGTGAATAAACGCCTTTAATAAAAGGATTTCAAATGTTGATTTAAAGAATGATAATATTCTGTCCATTGTTTGATCGACATTAGGATATATGTCGTCAACCTGTTTTCATACTTATTTAACGAATAATAGTTTTTAAGAATGGGAGAACACTTAATGCAAAGAGGAGAGGAATGGATCTTGAGAATGGGTATAAAAATTAACAACTGCTGTTCAAGTTTTCTTCCATCACTCTATAAGACGGAATAATTTACCAATGTAATATTCATGACCTGGTTAGGTTTTCTTCGTTTTAGTGTGTTGAATTTCCACATGATATATTGTTTAGGAGCTGTAAACAGTATAGACTATTCTTATTATAAGTATGTGGTTCACATTTATTATACCTGGTTTTGGCTGTAAGCGAGAGAGCCGCAAACTGTAAAAATGAAAAAAAAATATTAAAAATTAAGACTTAACTTTGACATATGCTAAAATTCTACCGTGCTACATCTGCGGAAGCTACATGCAATCGGATGCGAGCAACAAAATGTTTTCAAAAGAAACTGTTTGTTATCAGTTCACAGTGGATCGTAAATCTAACTGATAACGTTACTTGGTAAAAGTTCTGATGATAACGCTGGAAGCGAAATTAAGCAAAATTGCCATTTGTGTTATCTCCGTTTATGTCATCGTGATGTCATGCGATTTGTAAAATGAACGGGTTAATAAATACCTGATATTGTGCTTGTTAGAAGAACCAAAAAGTTGAAGACAAACATTTTGGTGGTAAATTTGATAAAATTGTGGTAAAGGACAGGGCTTTAACTAGGATGAGTTTTTGCAGCGTGTGCCGAGGGAATTAAATGTCATACAGTTCATCGAATATTAATGATATTTTCCTAATGGAACCTGGTTACCAAATTACCTCAACCCACGCGGCGCGAAAAACTGTAAACACGTTAATATATTGAGCCCGATAGTGAGCAAAAAAGCTAAGTCTTTTGAAAAGTATTATGTCATCTACACAATTTTACTTTGAAATGAGCAAAGGAAACCTTTGAAAAAAAGCATTAAATAGTTTCTGTGGCGTGCCTGCTGTCGGCATGCATTCTGTTAAGTTACAAACACATATTCCGTTAACACAATAAGATCCACATTTTAGATCTCAGACTGAACTCAGCTTGAGCTTTTCTGAAGTACCTAGCGAATAAAATCCCCTTAAGTTTAATTTGAAGACTTATCTTTATGACTAAATAGCCAATATCTCGACGTTTGTCTGGATATCACTTAATTTTAGCTTTAACTGAGCTCAGTTTTGGAATTACATTCTGTATAGAGTTATACAGTATGCGTGTTATCAAAAATCTTTTTAGTAATTCAGTTTGGTGTAGTAAGCCTTGAATTTCGTTCGGAGATTACCTCCGGAAGGCACAGTCTTGCTATTTTCACAAAGTTAAATACGCTGACGTGTAATTTATTTCTTAGCATTAATAATTTATCACAGTCACTTTATGCAAAACACGCTCAAAGAATTGATCACCAGCAATAACATGTTAAGTTAGATGAGACAACTTGATGATCCGAAAGTTTTTTTCCCCAATACTCGCCTCTTTTCATTGCGGAACTGTTTAAATGGAATTTCTATATTGGTAAATGTGTTTTTAATGCGCTTTATGTATACTAAGTAAAAATTGGAAACCCCTAAAATCCACCAGACACGCTGTCACATGTTAAACATAAAGAAATGCCGGATGTAAAGCTTGGTAGAAAATATAAGGGAGATGAGATTATTCAGTCAGGGTCAGCACAAGCTGGTTGTGAAATGACTTGACTTTCCCAATAGCAGTCCAACATGAAATCTTTCCATACATAGGTGAACGTTCTTCCACTGAGCTACATGACACTTGTGCGAATAAAACCAGATGCAGCTAGGTTTAAAACTGAGGAACATCCAATATACTGCAAGGAACAGTTCTGCCGATATGTGAGATACTCATATTGAGAAATGTAGTTACTAAGACATGATTGATCATTGTAGTTATACAAACAACTTAAGCAGTTGTGAAATTAAAGCCTGAAAAATTCAGGCCTGAATGGGATTCGAACCCATGACCTCTCGATACCGTTGCAGTACTCTACTGAGCTATCAAGCCAACTGGGAATTGAGGACTTTGTGAGTTTTTTTTTTTTCAGGCCTTACTTTCATAACTGCTTAAGTTGTGTGTATAACTGCGATGATCCTCTTTCTTCGCAATTCAAATATATGATCTTTCACTACATTCGCGTGTAAATGAAATTATTGTTAGTTATAGCGGAAGAATGAACATAACAAACATAAGAACATAAAGCTAATCTGAAGGAAACCCACACGACTACACCTAGATAATATTGTGAATTCGCGGTTATTGGATAGAGGGTTGATATTGCTTGCATTCTGTCAGGGCAAACATTTCTTTTCACTTTAAATCTGCTAGTAATGTACCGGCAAGTTTTATTTTTTTTCTAGGAGAAGAAATCTTTTTCTAGCCCTGCTGAGATTGTCATGACATAATATTGCATTGTTTGCAATTATTAAAAGTAGTCATAAATTACCAAGCAACACGCACACCATTGCGACAACATCACACGTACAACACTAAATCAAAGTTGCCTTATCAGAATCAAAATATTTCGCTGATCTTGTTGGCAAATCCATACGTTTCTTATTGTAATGCGGGATGTGCCCAACTCGCAATCGAGAAAGTGGTTTTTAAACATCTTGTACAGAGACATTTTGTATTCGTCTTCTATAGTACATTACAAATCAGATAATACTTGATTAATGTAGGAGATCCAGCAAGCACGGATAAGCTTTTTTAACCCCGAAGATCCCCGAAATATTATTTCACTAATTTTAATTGACCTGAAAATTTTTATTAACTATAGCAGACGGATTAAATTACATATTATATAGACCAGAAATGCAATGAAGTAGAAGTACATTTTCCAAGGCTTGTCTGACTAATTTAAAACAGTTCGACTCTCTCTGCTTGCTGTTTTATCCTATTTCGTTTAGTTATATGTTGTTTTTTTGCAATTGCTTTCCTTGAAAACCTTTCACTGTTAAAGGTATCGCTGCTCAAGCATTGGAAATACAGACTTTACATACCTACACTCATGCTGCCGTTATAACTGTATCCTGACTGGTTACATGAACAGTTGTACGAGCCTGGGATGTTGACACAGGAGGCATTGACGGGGCAGTCATGTGAACCATTGGTACATTCATTCACGTCTTGGAATTGAAAAGAAGTGTTTGAGAAAAAAGTATTTGTTCTAGTTCAGTTTAGGGTGCCGACATTTTCCAATTCATCATCATAAAAAAAAAAAATAAAATAAACAGTTTTGTATGCCATCAGGTGGTGTTCAAAAATTTAGTCCAAATTCAGCAATTGCAGGGGCCGGATGGCCCATTCAAGAAAATTCAAGTACGTGAATCAAAGCATCGGGAGATATTGTTTCACCCCCTGAATTAAATGTTGCCCTCTTTACTTAATGTCAGATGTCTGCCAAAAGAAAGTAACACCATTGCCTCGTTCACTGCAGTACAAATCTAACTACTAAGACCATGCTAATGTAAGAAATACAAGAATATAATTTGTCTGAAATAAGGCGAAGAGTAACCGATGACAGGGGAACTAAAAACTGAAACTATCATTAAATTGGAAACAAATTCGTACAAAACCTCAAAAACTTGAGGGGGACAAAAGAGCTTGAGGAGGTACATAAAAGACAATTGAAATCTCGAATAACAAACTGATGGTGTCCAAAATAGTTTTTCTGGTAGTCCTTTCGACAACATGTATATTCCATTCCAGTAACACTCACCTTCACACTGATGTGGATCACCAACGTAGCCATCGCTGCATATACACGAAACACCGGTACTCGTGTTGACGCAATGCGATGGAAATTCACAATTTGTCATTTCTGGATCAATACTACAAAACGCGATTCCTTGGGTCTGGACTAGCGAAAAGTAAGCCATACACAATATTAAAATTCTCTCAAACTCATGTGTATAATTCATTTAGACTAATGAAAATACGCTCTCTTTTTCATTACAACTGCACAAATAATTTTGTCTAATTGGAAAAGTCCCCGAAAAGAATATGGTTATACTTACCTGTACTTTTGTGGTTGCTGTTGCTTGCTAAAAATTCATTGATTAAATTAATTGATTGATAATATTCTATTAAAATCAAACAAACCGGTTAACCCCTAACCCATTTGTATTTGATTAATGCCTACGGTTTGGCATTCGCTGCCAGTGGCATAAAGAAAAGCATAGAATAGCGAGGAAAGCAGCCCCACATCTGAGTACAAATATCAGCACAGACAAGAGAAGAACGTACACACTCATGTTGGTCATGTTGTCCGATCGCTCACTTAAAAAAATATAGAAGCTTTTGCCTGTTTGTGATGCTGTGTATGCTCCTGCCCCTGCTCTTTATCCTACCCATGCTCCTGCTCCTATTTTCTCTTTTATTCCTGCTCCTTGCACTGCTTCTGCTCTACTACCGCGTCTACACTCCCAGCTGCACCCGCTAACAATCCCACTCCTATTCCTGCTTAAGTTTCTGTCCTTTCAAATACTCTTTCTCCTACTCTTGCTCCTGTTCTTTTTCCTCCTCCTGTTTTTCTCGTACACCTAATGCTGCTCATATTCGTTTCCCAGCTTCCGCTTATTCTCCTATTCCTGCTACCACTCTTTCTCATTCTCCCACTCCTGTTCACGCCCTTTTCCCGGCAACTGCTTCTCATCGTGCTCCAGCTCCTGCTCCTCTTGCTACTGCTGCTACTACTGCTAATCCTGCTAATACTACTTCTCCTCCCTCTTCTGCTCCTCCTCCTTCTGCTTCTTTTCTTCCTCTTTATCCTCTTCTTGCTCTAATCTCTGCCCTTACCTGTGTCGCGATGTAGTAAGGACAACAAAACGAGCAACTTAATGCGTTTACAGACGTTTTATGTGCATATGCCGGACTTATAATTAGATCGCTGCTGTTCTTGCTTTTCTAATGCTTATGCTCGGCTTATGCGTATTCTCGTGTCACAAGAACTGAACAACCTTAAAAGTAAATTATTTGCATGATCGATATATACAAAAGGAAACAACTCACGAGCGTCGACACAAGATGTCTTGGATATTGAGTCGGCCTTTGCTACCAAATCGTCGAATTCAGTGACTTGAAATATGTCGTCGTCTTCCTCAGTAACACTCCTCATCGCTGTCATGTCAGTATTATTCCCAATAGTAACAGCATAGATACGAACTCCTTTGGAACGAAGGAGCTGTACCGTATTTTCTATTGGAATGTAACGTGGATACATATTGCGCCATCGACTTTGTATCCCATCAGTCAACAATATCACTAGTTTCTGAGGTTCGTTCCAGTCTTCTGATGAAAAATACTCATCATAGGCTAGACGAAGTGCGAGGTCTATACGGGTGACCCCTCTGTCATACGGGATATCGTCCACCGCCAAAGCAAACGATAACGTTGTGTTCTTCGAGCCCAGCGGGACTGCGTTGCAAGCGTTAGTACGAAATGCAATAACAGCAGCTTGGCTGGTTGTCCCTAGTTCATACCTGCTTGTCACAATCTTAATGAATTCTTTTTCTTTAACGTAGTTGTATTCTCCAACACTCCCCGATGCGTCGAGTAAAAAGATGAGGTCCAGTTGAGCTTGGCATTTCTCTGGAGCTGAGAAAAAAAAATTGGAATACAGCATATGTACAGGTTCACAGGATGAAGAAGAATTCACCCCTAAAAAATGACCTAGTTAGGCTTAGTTAGGCCTACAGATCAACACACGATGAGTGTGCCTATTGTTGGGGCGAAAACGCACACAACTACTGTTTTACTTTATACCACACATGATACCTACCTATACATACCGTGCCATTACCAGAGTATCCGGACACACAAGTACAGTTATAGCCGCCATGATAGTTGCTGCAATACGCATCTTTGTGGCAAGCATCTGCTAGAGATTGGCATTCGTTGATGTCTATTTAAAAGCAACGTAGGAGACAAAAATTCTGAATAGAATTTCATACGGCCGGAGTTTTAGAAATTTAATTAAGCTAGTCAGCATTCGGCGATCTGTGCGGCTTTACTTTCTTGACGTCTTATGTACAGTAGGGACAGTTTAGTAGGACCTCTTGACCCATTGGTTACATTTGAAATGCCGAAAATATAACAGATAGTAACAAATCAAAAATGTGTAACAGTTTATTTTCCTGGTGAGCTTTAAATATGTCGCCCAAACTTCCTACTTCTGGTTACACGTTTACCGCGTGTCGTTGAGCAGGATATGATAGTGGTGCCAATCTTGACAAAATAGCTTGTTCTTTCGTTAAGTTAAGCCAAGAATTCTTTGCATACGTATTAAAGTAGGCCAAAAAACCTTAACAGTTCCTTTATTTTTGTTATCTTCAAAGAAAAAGCCTTTTCGTCGTGTTATTTTGGTAGCCTTGACGGCCGCCAGTACTGTATGCGGTTAAAGTTTTAACGACACATGTACTTTTAACTTTGCCCTTAAAAGACCAAAGGTTAGCATTCGCAGGTTGGATTTAATCATACTCTTAACTGCTTGGAGCCCGATGGAATATACATATTCCCCATTACCACAAGGCCCTCGGTAAAGCTGAATCGCCCAACAGTAAAAATATATGGAAGCTGACCTCAGTAAAATCAACCCAACTTTCCAGTCTGCTCCACTTTGCTACTTAATTTGGTTGCTTGCATTCGTTTCAAAGTCCTTGCAATGTTAAGTCCTTAACTGCATTACAAATTATTATGTAAACTTTGTCATTTCGATTTTCAAACACACATGATCATGAAGGAAATGGTTCCAGCGAATACCTCCACACGTCAATCCGTCACCCTCAAAGCCGCCCTTGGACTTGCAAGCAAACTCTATTGGTAAAATCAGTGGTACAACCCGCGTTCTGATCACAATGCTGAACACATTCGTATCGTTCTTTTTCTTGTTTAATCGTAATTATAACAACGGATAATTTAGATAATACACGTACAAGCTCGAAGCTTGTCGTTGCTCACTTCTGACACCAGTCCGTGACAAAAACTACTCACAAAAATTATGATGTTCTCCCAGTTCTCGTACGTATAAACTTCTGATATATTGAAAGGAGCTGGATATCACCTTGGTCAGAAAAAGACCTAAATTTAAAAACAACAACCTGCACAATGCACGCTCATGTTTGCTTACCAGCCTTATCCTGAGGTTGACGCTAGGATATGATATCCTTATCCTGAGGTTGACTTCTTTAGCGAATTATAAATAAATGCAATGTAAAACACTTTACCCGGCCTGTCTTTAAACATTCGTTTGACTTCTTAAAAGTTGAATGTTATCAGGTTCACAAGATACTTTTTTCTCATACAAACGGTGGATTACGTGTTACAGAAACCATACAATACGCATGCTTGGGTATGTAGCAGACTTCTTTGAACTAGAAATAGCGATAACAATGCTAGTCTTAATTCAATTGATCTGCCGCACGCTCTTAAACAGGTATAAACTACATGAGCCCACAGAGGAACTCCGAGACCCCACGGATTCAACAGACAAGAATAATAACAACGAAAATGTGCTACTAATTTCTATATTACGTGATCTGAAAGTTTTCAGCCGAACGTAACAACTGTCTTCAAACATTATCAAGCATTTGCCAACTGAAGATTTCGAATCTCACCTGAAGAACAATTGGCTCTTGTTATCAGAGAAGACAAAGCGAAGAAAACACAATATAGGAAAATCGAAGGCATGATCGATGCCCCGGCAACACGAGCAAAATCGGAAAATAGTCACTTTTCCAATTGACATGTAAAAAGCAAATGCATTCGTGGTTTACAGTTGCGAAACATATAGTTAGACTTGTTCGTATGTAAATACTTTTCCCACTTACGTAGGTTAAACTTAGCCAATCATTATCACTGATAATGTTTCAATTCTCGTTTAGAAAAGAACTGTCCAGTTTTCTGACCGGTAATTTAAATAAAACAAAATGAATGTTTTTACTGGTGACAATTCATTAAATATCAAGAGACGTCATGAAAACGAATTGGTACAATGTGATAGCAATATCAAGTGTTACAGGTGATGTTAATAACTTTCTTTTTGTCAATTTATCTCATCGGGGGTGAAGACTAATGTACCGCCATGGTTATTTTCAGCGTTATCCCTCAGCGCCGACCTTAAAATTTGGTCAGAGTCGGGTTCTTAATCTTCTCTCAACTTATAATCAACCCTTTCATCACTGTCAAATTTGTATTCAACGTTCCTCTCATAGTTTCGAGGAAATTACAAAGTCAGTCGTCCCGATGGCTTTCACACAAACCGTGGCACGTGTTTCGCCTAAATTTCGCCGGAATGTAGGCCAAACAGGTTTGAATTCTATGCTGAGCGGCAACCAAGGCCCTACGAAACTTATGATTAGAATTTCACAATCCCACTGCGTTAAAAAAAACGATAAACCGTTTTCTGGTACTACACCCATTATTTGCCAGATTATAGCCCTTTTAAGTGCACTCTCGGAAATCGATATAGTTCAGTATGGCTTCTTTCTATCGTTATCCCTTGGTGAGACTTAACAATTTGTTCAGAGTCGGTTCTTAGTCTTCTCTCAACTTATAATCAACTCTGAAAGCAGTATCACATTCGCATTTAAAGTTCTTCTCGGGCGAGAGCTCCATAGCCTCTTAAACGTTTCGCCGCCCACGATCGATGTGAGTTCTTATGGTTTTCCCGATTAATTTCATAAACGCCCGGGCGGATAACCTTAAACTTGCAGGTTATCATTCTTTTTCAAAGGAAGCAATTGTGAGTCTTAAAGGTGTTGAACTTTGATAATTTTCCATGCGGAGAAGTCGCATTTAGCCAGACATTGTATAATACGGCTGGGTATTTTAATCGCTTGTAATCATATAAGTCTATAGCTTTCGAGCCTGCCAAGTAAGACATCTCACCTTATATAAAATTTTCCGCGTCAAAATTATTATTTAAGAAGTTTACAATAAAGGCTTCTATTATTCTACGAAATTCTTTATAATGTCTTTTCAAAGGCGACAATAAAGTGAATTTACCGTATTTTATTGTCTATCAAGATGCAAACAAAAATGTTTTTCGGTAATTTCCAGTCTTGAGTATATCCTTAGCTTCTTGAATTTAGTTTTCAATGGTAAACGGATTTTTTTCTTATACAGATAACTTCCAATTCGATTGATAACGTCGATAGTCGAATTTGCTTCTAAGCATAACATTCTTCCAGTGTTTTTTCTTTGAACGGCCGGGATGCATTTTAGTACAGACCAGCACTTACTTATTCCAAGCCGAGAAAAGAATTAAGAAAGAAAGAAAAAAAATGAATCCTAGACTTTTCTCGCGGTAACTCTACTAGGAGAGTTAGTTTGCAGCCTGCGAGTAAAGCTGTTGACAGGCAAGTCACCTGGCCTGCGAGTAAACAAAACATTGAAGTGTGGCATGCTTCTGCTAAACGTATCTACGTGATGTTGAAAGATTATAGGCTGCTCAAAGATGAATTGGTCTACCACAGGACCAAGGTTGTTCTAATAAGATTGCTATACTTTCGACGAGATAGTCTATACTTAATATGGACTATCTCCTTAAACGAAAGTCAAGAATCTGAGCGAGAGTGGCCTCCTTCTTGTTTCGTTTGGCAGAAGTACTTTATTCCAATTGTCAATCCTTATAACTGTGAATCATTTGTAAGCGAAACTGCAGCGGTACCCGGCAGCTTCTGTAATACTCATTCCGCTTTATAAAGATATTAATAGTTGCTTACACATCGGAGGTCTCAATCAAGCGTCAGCATTGCATGTTTCAAAAGAACTCGTCCGGCACGCCATGTAAAGTAAGATTTTTTTGTCTGAGAGTTTGCTAAGAGAAGAGATTTTAGAAGAAAACAAACCTCGTCGAAAAGGGAATCTTCTTCAGTGTATTATATTGAAATATTTTTTCGTAATAGTTCAACTGCCTTTAAATATTTGTTTGACGTTTTAAAAGTTAAATATTAATGTTATCAAGCAGTTAGCGAGGATCTAACCCGTGCATTCTTTTATACAGAGACTCTCACACTAACGAAACGGCGAAACACTTGTAGTAGAAACCGTACAGTATACATGCTTTGGTGGGTAGCAGGCTTCTTTGAACTAGAAAAAGGATTTACAATACTTTCCTAATTCCCTTAATCTCCGTCATGCATTGAAACGGGTATTAAGAGAGCCCGCCGAGGGACTCCGAGAGATTCTAACGATGTTTGTCTGAGTAAATAGCATTGATAATTTCCCTGTCAAAATTAACAGAAAACAAAACATTTCCCTCGTAGGTAAGGGATTATCCTTTGGCATTTCTTTATAACTTGTCTCTAAACCGCACCTAAAAGAAAGCACCTACATGTATGTCTTCAAACATTAGAATTAAGAATTATTCAGTTAATTAAGATCTAGCATCTAACCTGAAGAACAATTAGCCCTTGTTATCAGAGAGGACAGCAAGATGAAAACGCATTGAGAGGAAACGGTAGGCATGATTCATCCCTAACACGAGGAAGGTCGGTAAATTGCCAAGTTTCAAAGAAAACGATATGTTTGTGGTTTACAACTGTAAAACATAAGTGACAACTTTTAACTCGTTCGTGAATTAGTTTCCACCTACGTAGGTTTTACTTTGGCCAGTAATTATCAGTTAGCTAATAATATCTTAATTCTCATTGGCAACATAAACAAAGAGCTGTCTACTGTTGTGATTGGTTGGCTGAATGAAGCAAAAATGAGCATCGTTATAAGCTGGAGGTAAGTCATTAAATATTAAGAGATGTACCGTTATTTAAATTTTGTAAAATATGTTGTTAAGAGTGAATGTCGTTAAGAATCGAAGAAAATTAAAAAAATGTAGCCACAAGGACAAAAAAACCGATGGTGTAAACAACACTCCTGTACGTTTTGAAATTCGTCTTTGATTCTAACGATTCCCTTAAAACCAAAATAACAAATATAGAAATTAATAAATACAAACTTAAACTTAAATAAACCGAAAATACAACAATACGAAAAGTAACAAAAAATAGAAAGGGAAAGCGAGATTACTTACAAGATTTTGTACAACACTCCGAAACTGACAACGACTGAATACAACTCACATTTAACGTTCTTCTCGGGCGAGAGCTCCATAGCCTCCGAAAAGTTTCGCCGCCCACGATCGATGTGAGTTCTCATGGTTTCCCCGATTAATTTCATAAACGCCCGGGCGGATAACCTTGAACTTGCAGGTTATCATTCTTTTTCAAAGGAAGCAATTGTGAGTCTTAAAGGTGTTGAACTTTCATAATTTTCCATGCGGAGAAGTCGCATTTAGCCAGACATTGTGTAATACAGCTGGGTATTTTAATCGCTTGTAATCATATAAGTCTTTAGCTTTCGAGCCTGCTAAGTAAGACATCTCACCTTATATAAAATTTTCCGCGTCAAAATTGTTATTTAAGAAGTTTACAATAAAGGCTTCTATTATTCTACGAAATTCTTTACAATGTCTTTTCAAAGGCGATAATAAAGTGAATTTACCGTATTTTATTGTCTATCAAGATGCAAACAAAAATGTTTTCGGTAATTTCCAGTCTTGAGTATATCCTTAGCTTCTTGAATTTAGTTTTCAATGGTAAACGGATTTTTTTCTTATACAGATAACTTCCAATTCGATTGATAACGTCGATAGTCGAATTTGCTTCTAAGCATGACATTCTGCTAGTGTTCTTTCTTTGAACGGCCGGGATGCATTTTAGTACAGACCAGCACTTACTTATTCCAAGCTGAGAAAAGAATTATGAAAGAAAGAAAAAAAAAAATGAGTCCTAGACTTATCTCGCGGTAACTCTACTAGGAGAGTTAGTTTGCAGCCTGCGAGTAAAGCTGTTGACAGGCAAGTCACCTGGCCTGCGAGTAAACAAAACATTGAAGTGTGGCATGCTTCTGCCAAACGTATCTACGTGATGTTGAAAGATTATAGGCTGTTCGAAGATGAATTGGTCTACCACAGGACCGATGTTGTTCTAATAAGATTGCTATACTTTCGACGAGATAGCGTATACTTAATATGGGCTATCTCCTTAAACGAAAGTCAAGAGTCTGAGCGAGAGTGGCCTCCTTCTTGTTTCGTTTGGCAGGATACTTTATTCCATATTGTCATTCCCAGCGGAACTGCAGCGGTACTCGGTAGTTTCTGTAATACTCATTGCGCTTTATAAAAATATTAACAGTCGCTTACACATCGGAGATCTCAATCAAGCGTCAGCATTGCATGTTTCGAAAGACGCGTCCGGCACGTCATGCATGTCACAAAGTAAGATTTTTTTGTCTGAGAGTTTGTTAAGAGAAGAGGTTTTAGAAGAAAACAAACCTCGTCGAAAGGGGAATCTTCTTCAGTGTATTATTTCAGCAATAGATTGAAATATTTTTTCGTAATACTTCATCTGTCTTTAAATATTTGTTTGACGTTTTAAAAGTTAAATATTAATGTTATCAAGCAATTAGCGAGAATCTAACCCGTGCACAGAGACTCTCACACTAACGAAACGGCGAAACACTTGTAGTTGAAACCATACAGAATACATGCGTTGGTGGGTAGCAGGCTTCTTTGAACTAGAAAAAGGGATTTACAATACCTTCCTAATTCACTTTATCTCCGTCATGCATTGAAACAGGTATTAAGAGAGCCCGCCGAGGGGCTCCGAGAGATTCTACCGATTTTTTTGTCTGAGTATATAGCATTGATAATTTCCCTGTCAAAATTAACAGAAAACAAAACATTTCTCTTGTAGGTAAGGGATTATCGTTTGGCATTTCTTTATAACTTGTCTCTAAACCGCACCTAAAAAAAAGCACCTACATCAGGGCTCGAAATTAACTTTTTCGTTCGGGAGCCAGCTGGCGACTAACGGGAAAAATTTGGTCGCCAGATCGTAAATTTTGGTCGCCAACTTATTTTATATATAACTCACATGAGAACACTAACAAGATTTTGTACGTTACTTTGCATGCAAGAAAGTCACAAATGAAGAGCTAAACTTTTAAAAACAGCAGGAGTAAGACTTATAAACTGTTATAAAGCTACCGTTGTTCTCAGATGATGTCTCTGGTTCGCAGGTGATGGTTTTCTTCTAAGTTATTTTAAATGGAGCGAAGCACAAAAACTTTTACGTCCGTGGTTTTCGTAATGACACAAACACGGGTCCTTTCGTATTTCTTCAAAACGCAGTTCTTTATTTTCGTCGCCTTTCGCCGCTGATAAACAACACTGTGCTTGGTCAAGGCTCCTACACAACTGATCACATCTGCCGCCATTGTTCTCGCATCGACTGAAGAGCGCACTGTGTTGTAGTGTGCCCGCGATCCCAGTTTTTGAAGAGGCCGCTGAAACAATATGGCGCTTGGTAAACGCAGTTTCGACGTGTCGAAGTAATTTTTACAATTACAAGTAATTTTTAGGATTTTCTTGTAATATTCAGACATTATTTTAGTGGGGACGGAAAGTTGAATTGTCTACTAGCTACCAGATCTGAATAATTTCCCTATCTAAAGATTTAAAAACAAAAGTTGTGTTGTGGTCATCTTTACTTATCGTACAAATCGCGAGTCGCCAGCTGGCGACCAGTTCTGAAAATTTAGTCGCCAGTGCTCAATTTTTGGTCGCATTGGCGACCAGTGAGTCGTAATTTCGAACCCTGTACATGTATGTCTTCAAACATTAGAATTAAGAATTATTCAGTTAAGATCTAGCATCTAACCTGAAGAACAATTAGCCCTTGTTATCAGAGAGGACAGCAAGATGAAAGCGCATTGAGAGGAAACGGTAGGCATGATTCATCCCTAACACGAGGAAGGTCGGTAAATTGCCAAGTTTCAAAGAAAACGATATGTTTGTGGTTTACAACTGTAAAACATAAGTGGCAACTTTTAACTCGTTCGTGAATAGGTTTCCACCTACGTAGGTTTTACTTTGGCCAATAATTATCAGTTAGCTAATAATATCTTAATTCTCATTGGTAACATGGACAAAGAGCTGTCTACTGTTGTGGTTGGTTGGCTGAATAAAGTAAAAATGAGCATCGTTATGAGCTGGAGATAATTCATTAAATATTAAGAGATGTACCGTTATTTCAATTTTGTAAAATATGTTGTTAAGAGTGAATGTCGGTAAGAATCGTAGAAAATTAAAAAAAATGTAGCCACAAGGACCCAAAAACCGGTGGTATCTCAAATCTGCTGATAATTTGAAAATCAAAGAGATTTAAGAGCCTACTTCTGAATGGCTCTTGCCTTGCTATACGGGTTAGCGGTTAGGTTGCGTTCTGACTTTTGAGTGCTATATATGGTAAGCCCACAACACCATGAGCACCCATTATGATGTGCACCTCACTTTAGTCAAGGAGGAACTCTTTGGGACGAGGGAGTTATTATATCACAACTTACTACCGTTATGAAATTCTTTATTTGGCTTTTTGTTCTCTTCATTGCTTTTAAAGTATCGATATTTAACCAAAGCTGTAACACGAATCTCTAGCAAACCGGGACGATAATTATTAACTTTTTTCTTAAAAAGGAAAACTGCTTTTTGAACCAAAAAAAGATTTCATATTAACAAAAACGTGACATTCCCAACACTATAAGCATTACATGAATGATGCGATTTGTGTCAGGTTTTAAAAGGTCGGGTGCAATCATGCATGCGAAATAAATTTCTGCTGTGAAATATCAGAGAAAAAAAAAAAAAAAAAAAAAAAAAAAAAAAAATCAAATTCAGGTTTTTCTTTTTCCGGTCTTCTGTTGCCGTGATTTGGCCTTCCTTACTATCCCTGTTGGTGTATTTTGTTTTGTGATTTACAGCGCGATACCTCTTTTAGTGGCTTTTGTTTCTCTGATTAAGCTTACATCTGTTTACATTCTGTGGAATACAAACTCATGGAAGGAAAGTTTCAAGCTAGCTCCCAAAGTCTATAGTAAAGAGCTAATTTTACTCCGTTCCATCAGGGGCCATAATCGGGGACGGAGACCGTAAGCGCGCGCCATTTCAAGTATTGGGGTTGTCCCCATGATATGGGACAATAATTCTATTTTTAGAACAGATTGCGCCATCACCTGCGGCACACGCGCGTGCATGCTGCGAGGATTTTTGCGGATATCGCGCGGGTGAAATGGCGTCCGAAATTCCCGAAATGTTTCATGTTTTTGCCCCACAACTCAACGCGTTTACGTCTGTTGGAGTTTTGCTTAAGTATTTTCGTCGTAAGCTACTCCAGTTTGAGTGAAGTAAGACAGTGTCGAATTTAGGTATGTTCCGCTGTAAGCTTATATATATCGCTGACCAAGTTGTGTTCCGACTGATGCTTCTTTTACATGAGCTGTACATTACTCCACTTTAAATTTCACATATGTTGAAGATTAACAGCTTTTCCATTACACAGCAAAAAACTAGCTGGATATATTTAGATATAGCAGAGCTTCAGGACTTCATAGTTTCATAGCTCCTCTTGCCACACGCTTGTCAGTCTATCGCGACCGAAAAGTAAAACAAAATAATTGCTAGTTTGAGTTTCGCTTGAATTGTAAGCAACGCTTGATGTTTCATCGAGGCTTAATAACTTTACGTCCGTAGATACTGCTCGGTTTTATTCGTGTAAAAATCCAGTAAATTCTGTGTTGTCGATGAATGAGAGCGCCCGCCGATGCGTGTTTTGTACAGTCAGTAAACATGACAAATTGTACTTCCGCCGCACTTTCGTGTGAAAGCGTACATCGAACTCAAACAATAGCTCTATAGTTTTTAAATATGTTTAAGATTGATAAATGTTTGAGAACATATTAAAAGCTAAGCTGAAATATGTGAATAAAGCAGAAACAATCAGCAAAGTTACGATGACGCTTTCTTTAATCAACTTGGAATAACGATTTCGATTTTGTTGATCGAGTTATAAAAACTCCTTGTCTGTTTTCATTTTCGCAGTGTAAAACTTCACTATGCTTATGTTGAAGAAACACACATGATGTTAGTAGCCTTTTTTACATTCGTGAAATTTGTTGCAGCATCTCAACACAAAAGATAACGAAAGAAATCTTTGTCAAGATTTGTTGACAATTGAAAACACCGACTCGGACTTGAAAGTGTACGAGCTGCACTATGCAAATGAGCTAATTGTACGCGTCAGACTTTCCTTTCAAAAACCTTTGCAAACTCACCAAACAGGCAGAGACAATAAGAAACCATCAAAACAGGTTTTGGTTATGATTAAACATGTCTGAGAAACTCACAAATTAACTCGATACCAGAGTAGAGAGTTTTCTTGCTATATTCTTAAGCATACGCGTGAGCTTACAACTAGCGAGAGCAGATCTTATTATTCATTCCCAGCGCGAGATTGAAGTCTTGTTTTCGACCCTGAAAAACCCACCTTTTCTGTTAGCTCAGAGCATTAAACTACATATAAGCACCCTGGTTCGTATTCCCTGCCTTATTCCCTGCCATCGCTGTGAAAAATACCCAAGAGAATCTCTAACTCTCACCATTTGATCACGCAACGTGACAACATCCACGCGAGAGCCCCTGACATGTGCGTGAATCCGCGTGGATATATGACGTCAGGATGGCGCAATTTGTTCTAAAAATAGAAAAATTGTCCCATATCATAGGTGCGCGCGAATCCCGAGACTTACGGTCTCCGTCCCCGATTATGGTTCCTGGTTCCATATAATTGATTAGAGGCTCGTAGCAAAACAAAAATAAAATGAAGGAAAACTTATTTTGGTCCCGATTCCAGTAGACCGCTTTTAGTGGGACTGCGACTTAATTTTTGAAATAATTGTTTATGAAAATTGTATTTTATCTGTGTCCCCAATTAGTTCCATAGTTTTGTAGAGAGCGTCTATGTCATTATAACTCAAGAATATATTTGTGTCGTCCGTCTGCAAATAGTTTTCAAGATAATAATTGAGAGCACAGCATATGGCTCTGCTTTCTGCGGCTAGCTCAAGTAAAAAGAAACTAAAATTTTTCATCCCTTTAGTTTTATTTTTCAATTTCCATTTTTCCTCGTTGTCACTACTATGCCAATTTATAAAATAACCGAGATACTACGCACGCTCTGATTGGTCAATGGAGTTGCTAAACCGGTGTTCTATTGTACCGGTAAACCACGGTTCCCGATCTATGGCAGCTCTACGCGGGAACTAGAGAACTCGGAACTCTAGCGATAACAAATGTAATGAACAGTTTTGCCTTTCACCGGCTGAGATATCAATAACACGAATATCTTTTCATTCAACATACACATGGAAATTTGCAAGGAAAAAAAGGATCAGAAGTTGGTCGTCATATAAAGCTTTAAGTTTATCTTTTCTTCCACGGCAAAAAATTTACGCCGACTCCGATCCGGTTACGCTTGAGGTTAAAATTAAAGAAGTTTTAAACCCTTTTTTCGGTGCTTTCCACGGTCTGTGGAGGACAAAGGCAGCTGGGCCTGACTGATCAATTTGGGTTGTCGAAAAAGCACGGAAAAGATTTCTTTCCATCAGAAATTTTGAGTTTAAACTCCACGCATGCACGCATAACACGATAAATGAATTTGGTTTTCATAAGCTTAGCTTTGACACAATAGTTTTCATCTATTAAAATACAGAGAAACATGGACTTTATAGCCTTCAGCATAAATAAATAAATTCTGAATAAATTTCGGAAGCAGCGTTTCTGTAATTAACCTTCATTCCATTCTCAAAACTTTAGAAAATTATAAGGCAAACAACGACAGCCTGCCCGAGCCCCTGATGAAATCGATACTTGAAAACTCCAGCCACGGCTATTCGCTCCGAGGGAAAGTACTTTCTTCTATACCACGATTTAACTCGCGATTTATGAAAGACTCACTTAGATATAAGGGATCTGTCCTTTGGAACATAGTTTTATACCACGAACAACATAAAAGTTTTTCAAGCTTTTTCGACCTTAGAAAGCAGGTTGTAAATAGAGCCTATTTTAAAGATTTTAACTTTAACGCCCTGTCGGCTTCGACAACCCGCCACAGACATAGTGACTTTATATTCAATTAGTTTTAGTTAGTTTATTGTAATCATATAATAGATTAACTTAGTAATAGTTCTAGTTAGCAATTAATTAAATAATTAATTTTATTGTAAATCTAGGAATTTTAATCTAAACATTTTAATCGTAATTTTAAATTTTTAGCAAAGTTAAATTTAAATACACCACCCCACAAGCTTTTAGCTTTAATTATTATCGTGGTTAAATTAAGTTTATCTATCTCTCTATCTATCTATCTATCCATCCATCCATCCATCCATCCATCCATCCATCCATCCATCCATCCATCTATCTATCTATCTATCTGTCAAACACTGCGTTGAATCACTTGGCCAAGCACATGAAGATTGGATTACTTGCACACGTTTGGTACAGCCTTTTACTTTCCTGATGACCGATTCCACCTGCATTTCCCCGTCAGAATACTTTTGAGTTAATTAATACACTACTTGTCTTTCACCGATAACCGTTTCCTTTCCTTTCTTAAAACTTTCTTAACGTGAAATGTTTTCATACATACATACATACATACATACATACATACATACATACATACATACATACATACATACATACATACATTTTATTTGTTATCAAATTAAAATTACAATTGTAACATGCCCGCGGATAGCTGAGCTAATCTAGGTGGGTCATGTTTGGACGAGTTATTAATATACTAGTAGTAATCAGAGATTTGAGAGTGCGTTCGACGCTCTCACTTTAATATATAATTATATATCGTAAATAAATGATTTCACTAGCTGATTTTCAACCTTTGTCTATTGCTAAAATCAACATTTTTCAGCAGCAACCGAGGTTTTACAGTCAGATATGCATAGTGTGAAAGTCCATGCAAGCGGTCACGATTTGTTGATACGTTGCGTGACGCTGCCAGTTTCTGTAGTTTCTCAAGTTTCATAGAATATTTAAATTACGTACATTATTCTAAGCTAGCATTTGCAGTCGCGTGCTCGTTTCGCGACTAGTTCGAGTATTTCCCCTGATGAAGAAAGTAGTCTTATGGATCTTGCCTTCAGAGTACTTTTCCACCGATTCCAAACAATAAAATTTCGACCGGATAAAAACTGAGCTATCTGTGGCGACTGGAACTAATCAGCAAATGCAATCAAAATGTAGCTGTTCCCACGGTTATCATCCCAAAGACAAGTCGTGCTAATAAACAAGGACAATTCCCTCAGATTGCGATAAATGCTGCCGTCGAAGCGTTCAAATTCGCCAAAATCTAACGCTGAGAGCACATAATAGTGAGGCGTACGGCGACTGAATGGAAAGAAGTCAAAAAAAGATCCATCGGAAAGACGAGTTCACATGGCCTGCTCACATACTCACATGTTCGCCACATGTTTTATCACATGTCTTAGCATTAAACGGTACCAGTTTACTGGCAGTGACATGCCCCTATAAAAATCAAGCAGGGTGGCCATTTTGGTGTCCTTACAGGAATGTGGTTTTTTTCAGCCTAGAACCGTGCACAGGGTAACCAACTCTGAAAAGCCACAGGTCAAAATTAGGTTTGCGTTCCACTTCGTCGAACGCAACAACTAGGTGCAACTAAATACAACTGAAGGTGACAAGAGAACTAAAGAGACTAGAATTGACAACGATGACTAAAGACAACTAATAAACTAACGATATTACAAATAATAATTAACAACAGTCACGACGAGAGACTACAGATACACTAAAGCGAAATTATTTCGTCGCTTTGCTCTACAGATTTCGTGTCCGGCGCCGAGTCTGTGCTTTCATTCTTTCAGTCGCTATGATTGGTTTGTCGCGTCATCTCATGAATTTGATGAGGATAAGTAACTTGATCACGAAAGTACAATAAATTTTCCTCTCATTGACAGACGTTTTCTATAGTTATTTCATAAAAGCAATAGATCGTTTTCACTGTCACGCAATAAAAAAATAAATCAAAAACCATCCAGTGGAAAAAGCTAAGAAATTATGATGTTATAGAAGATAACTAAATAAGACACTTCTCCAAGTTTTAGGCCTGTGGGTTCCCCCAAACTTCAGATATTCGTCGAAATGTTTCGCAGATATTTACAGAGACCAGTATGAAAACGCCATGTTGGTGTACCTCCGTGGTACACCAATATGGCGGCCGGAAAATAGTGTAAACATCTGGAACTTACTTTGGCTATCTAGGCGGCTGATTATCAGTAGTGATCAAACAAGCATTTACATAAGCACTTTTCCTAATGCTCTAACTTCTAAAAAGGCTCAAAATCATGAGATAAGTATATATTTTTCGACAAACTCGATCGTAGCCTTGTGTCACGCACCTCCATAACCCTGAAATTCAAAATACTCTGGATTCCAAACGAAGCACGCTATTGAGCTGTAAAATTGTAAACAGATATAAATATACCGCCTCTTATGCCTGATTAGGATAAAAACTTTGGTGGCTCTTTAGTTTTGGATTTTACAAAGTGATGACGTCACGTGAAAACGATCTATAGACCACTCTTTCTATGGGTTTACCGACGCAATAAATCACTTGGGATGTTGGGAGAACACTCTAAAAGCCTGTAAATCACTCGCCTGACGGCTCGTGATTTACAAGCTTTTCTCGTGTTCTGCCAACATCCCGCGTGGTTTACTGCGCCAGTAAACCCATAGAAAGAGTGGTCTATTGCTTAAATAATTCATAAATGGGTACTACACCGTCACGGAGATTTTGCGCATTTTTGGCCAAAGCGATGCTAAATACATTAGCACATTTTCTCATACACTAAATACGCTTATAGACGTCAACTGAGTTGTCTTAAGGAAAGCAAATTGTAACCAGTGACGTTTCCAAGGCAAAAAGGCAGAATTTGATAAAATCTGCCCACCGTTTTCAATTTGAGATCAAAACCTGTTACATGCATGCATCACTCAACTTTAATAGCTTTAGTATAGTACCATAGTAATTGGTAACCATAAAAGATCACTATTTTAGATCTCTATATATTGATGTAAAATTTCTATTTGCTTTCGAAAATTCGAAGTCGTTTTCACGATGGCCCCCCTTTTAGATGTTTGCTCGAAATTAATAAATTACCTTCTGTTAATAAAGATGATAATAATGATATTATGAGGTACTCAAAGTAAGTATAAATATTTATTTATTATTATTGTTATTATTATTATTATTATTATTATTATTATTATTAAGTCTTTGAGGTCTTGAATACATTCTCAGTCTTTGATCGCTTATGTACAGCACTTCAAAAGTCTTTTAAAGCTACTTCGAAAGTTCTCATTTCTCCAACAGTAGATCAGAGGATTCCAACAGGGGTTCAAATTTGCAACCAAATAAACTGCGTACATCTCGTGCATGGTGATCTGTGCTGAGGTCAGAAAGCGGAGGCACACGACAACCAACAATGGGATGAAACTTACAAGACAGACCCCTACCACAATGACCACGGTCCGGGCTCCTTTTATTTCACGCTTCATGGCGAGTTTTCCATGCAAGCTGTCTTCCTCCTGAATTTCTCTTCGCTGTTTCCAAGCAATTATAAAAATGTAACGATCGATGTACGATGTCATGATAACCACAATGGGAACGACCAGTAATGATACCACCAAGAAAACAAGGTATGATCTGGCGGATGCTGACTGTAAACTGAAGGTCTCGTGATGACGATCGACGCACGGAGAACAACGCCTGTAAAAACTCCTTAAAAACTTGCAGCCCATCTGTCTTCAACACTTCGGGAAAGATCGATGCAACAGCAATTCCCCAAAGCCAAACTACGACGAAGGCAATCGTTGCTCGGCGATTAGTTACTATCGTGTGATACCTCAAGGCGAACTTGATGGCGATGAAGCGTTCCACACTGATTAAAGCGAGATGCAGAATGATGATGGCGTTGAAAGTAAAGCTGACCGTTGACGCGAAGCTGCATAATACACGCGGCGGTGGTGTCTTGTCGACAATGATGCAGGCAATATGTAAAATGGAACCAACGGTCAACAAAACGTCCGCCACTGACAAACTCACCAGAATGGCGTTAGAAGCACTCTGCAGACTTGAAAATCTATAAAATGTTCTGACCACAAGATAATTTCCAAAAATAGTGGAAATTATCACAAGGCTATAGATCACAGTTAAAATGGCTTTTATCCACGTAGGTGCATCTTTAATCTCAGGCTCCATTCTGCGAGAGTAGTACCAAGGTTCCCAGCTTCTAAGTTGGACAATGTTTGTGTCTTTGATAACTCTGACGGCGAATTCGAGGGGCAATGTTTGTGTCCGTTGATAACTCCGACGGCGAAGTCGAAGTAGTAAAGTTCGCACTTACCGCGCATGACAAGGATCCTTTATCTGAGCACTTGAACTCATGTTTCCGCCACATGAATATAAGGTGTAAGAGAATAAACGACTTCAAAGACGTGTTCAAAATTATTTGTCAATTTCTTCTCAAATGTGACTCTGCCACAGTTTTCACTCAACAAAACGCTTTTTTGAAATGAACATAAAAAATAAAGGAGCATAAACTGTGTTTGAGTTACAACCAACTAATTTTGCCTAATTACGCAAAGGGCGACAACTCGTCCAACCGTGTGTAAA
Source organism: Orbicella faveolata (assembly GCF_042242905.1). Lineage (NCBI taxonomy): Eukaryota > Metazoa > Cnidaria > Anthozoa > Scleractinia > Merulinidae > Orbicella > Orbicella faveolata. The sequence continues at coordinate 23,134,838 of NW_028301558.1, forward strand.
GGATTAATTAAATGACGCACTGTGCTGTTATTATTGAAATGAGGGATTTCTAATTGTTAATGGCTTGCAATCGAACAAATCCTGAGAATCTTAAGTCCGTTTTACACTTCTTTTACATGCCTGTCATCTGCTACGTTTTGAAATCATACTCTGTGGAGAGTTAACAGTTTTGCATGTGACTTAATGAAGAGCGAAATATGGCTGGAAACGTAAAGTGCAGATCCCAAGCAATATCCTTTCCCTACATTTTCTAACTAACATAAATTTACCAGGTTTGCATATTCAAACACGTTCATATTTTTAAAATAACTTCGCTATATCGCTGCAATAACATGCAGGCAGTCAAAACATCAGTTACTCGTTGTTCTATAGCCACCTCTGTGATATTTTTGTTATACCTTGGACTATTGAATATTATCAGCTCAAAAGATTAATGCCAGCCCTGCGGCCAAATTTTCTTCAATAACACGCTAATAGATTTTAATTATTTTCGTTACATGTCACCTTAGAATTAAATGTTTACTTGAATAGTGTTTACTGTTATTCGCGGAATTAATTTACAGGTTTTTAACAACGTTGATACTAGTAAAATTCTGTTTTATAGCAGGAAACACGCTTTTAAAATGCCAATTTCAAGAGGTGTAAATAAGAGCAAACTCATCGACTACAGCCTGTCAAGATAGACGCTGTCTTAATATCTAACAAAAGCGTTTAGATTTCTAAGATTATACTTTCAACGACAGAGGGGTCGGCCTAATATCAATTCCTGCATTTATAATTTTGGGAGAATATTAAGCGTGTCCTAGTTATAGGCTTTACCCAACCACGCTTCTATATCTTGAACATCCGGGAAATAAGCCTTTCCAGAATGCACGCGCTTGGGTTAACGTAACTAGGGAACCGGCGCTGGGAAGATGAGTGAAAACATATCGGAGGGTCACGTGTTTACTGATAAAAGACCGCCACTATTTAAGAAGCAACTGATAACGGTTCAGAAACGTTGAAAATGTTAGGTCACTGAGGTAAACATCCATGCGAGTCTAACTTGATATGCATTAACGTCCTGATAATATACGTGCTCCAGCAATATTACCTTTCCGCTTTTAAATTATTTCTTGACATTTGGAACAGCCTTGATCTACCTTAATGTTAAAGAATGTGACTTCTCGAGCCCTTTCCAAACCTAATTAATCTCGTAAACGCATTACGCTCTATTTTAAACTCACAACTTTTTATCAAGTTTCCTTTTAAGATTAAAGCAATTTCGATTAAATATATTGAGCTTATTTAGGGGAGAATCGGACAAGGAAATGTTCAAACAGTACTTTCCTAGCGAATTTATCTGAAATGAATTACCAGTAGGGTAGGGCTACTATTTTAGGAACGATTTTTGAATCAGTCTTTGTATTACAAAGTAAAATTCTCGTTGAAATTCTCGTTGAATCCTTATTGAAGAGAGTTAATCTTGATAAAGGATAGACCTTTTTCGCTTGGGCGGTTTGTTGTCCCATTACAGACCACGTGATATTCTCTAGAGAAGGTTTATTTTTTCCATCTAAAAATTATTTATTCATATACACGCAACTATTTGAAAATTTGAAAGGAAGAATTCTCAAGAGTATCATCACATGGTCTGAAATGGGGCAACAAACCGCCCAGTCGAAAAAGGTCTATTGTTGGAATTATGCAAAAACTCTCATGCATGCTTGTCGCTCGTGAGTCTTATGGCGACTTTGGAGATTTGTCCTTGTCTTCATGCTTGTCCACCGCGTGTATTTATCGCCTTCCTGTCTTCCACAACATCGTATAAAAATTGTTATGTTCTAAACATGCTGTAAGCCTGCATACGAGCCTAGTGGCCCATCAGGCCGGAGCTTATCCGGGTGTCTGTGGCATGGAGCGACTAGGAGTATTTCTACTCCCCCCTGGATGGGATGCTAGTCCATCACAGGGTTACCCCTAACGTTATGCTCGCCAGTAGCCATTTATACACCTGGGTGGAGAGAAGCACTGTGAGAGTAAAGTTTCTTGCCCAAGAACACAACTCAATGTCCCAAGCCAGGGCTTGAACCCGGACTGCTCGATCCGGAGACGAGCGCACTAACCATGAGGCCGCCGTCCCTCTTGACATGCTGTGGACTGTTTAAATTGTTTGGCAGTGAAATATTTATTTCATATGTCATAAACTGAGAAGAAATAGAGCCATCTTATCTTATCCTTTTCTTGTGGTTGTTTTAACTTTGGGCTTCTGCGTTAAACGCGGCACTCAAACATCGCATAATGATCCAGTACGTGGGTGGTAAATCGAACATGGCCCAACTGGTGTTACGGGAGCACTGACCTAGACATTAAGTTGTTGTTCGCCCCGTTTAAAATCAGGTGTTGGTTTGGGGTCAAGGATCCTATTCCGGATTTACGATTGCGAGTTGTTTATAAGTTTTCATGTGCAGGCTGTAGTGCCTGTTATGTTGATGAAAGCAACAGTCACTTCGCCACTTGCATCCGCGAACATCTCTCCTCTGACAAACATTCCCACATCTTTAAACACCTGAGAAGTTCTGAAAATTGTCGCTCCCTTTGTTCAAAAGATTGCTTCAAAATTCTCGACTCTGCTTCCGCAAGCTTCCAATTGAAAATCAAGGAAGCCGTGCACATCCTTTGGGAGCAACCGTCTTTAAATTCCCAAGTCAAACATCTTAATTTATCCCTTTCATACTAATTAATCTCCTTCTTAGCTTAAATAGTTTTACCTTTTTTTGGTTCGCGCCTTCATCCCTAATTATTCTTGTTAATATCTCACTTGTTAAACCATTTATTACATATTTTCATTTTATTTCTCACTGTACAACTGACGATGGATGATGTCTCATCCGAAACATGTATATTCTTCATTAAAAAATAAACTTCAAAAACACCGTGTGGTTCATCAAAGCGATATTATTATTATTATTATTATTATTATTATTATTCATAACTATTGTTTCGTTCTGTGAATATTCCGCATTGATGTATTTTACTTTTAGGATAATAATTTTTTCTTTTTATTATTATGTATTATTATTACTATTATTTTAAGTCCTTAAAGTCTTGCTGCTTTTAACTTATGGTGCCGAGTTCAATCCATGAGCCTAGGGCAGTCATAAGTCTGCTGGATTACTTGATGGATAGAGTCCTCCTAAGTATGTGAGCAGTTCCAAGGAGGACGGTCCTTTGTAGCTCTGTTATCCTAATATTGCCTGGGATCTTGCCGATGTAGTTTTCTGTTCCCTTCTTGACAAGTCCGAAAGCTCCAATGATCACTGGGACAGTTGTTGTTTTCATTCCCCACGTTTTCTCAATTTCAATCTCAAGATCTTGGTACTTTGCGAGTTTTTCCATTGTTTTCAAGGAGGTGTTCCTTTCTGTCTTTCACCACTATGTCTGGTCTGTTTGCTTTTATCTCTTTGTCGGTTTGGATTGGCATGTCCCAAAGTATAGTCGCTGTTTGGTTTTCTGTCACAGTAGCTGGTTCATGGTCGTAGTGTTTATCTTGTGCTTTGATGTTATGGTGTTTGCATATTGTCCAGTGGAGATATGCTGCAGCTTTATTGTGTCTTTGTATGTACTCTGTCTTGGCAAGTTCAGGGCATCCGGAGACAAGGTGGTCAATTGTTTCTTGAAATTGCCCACAGATTCTGCACATTGGGTCGGTGCCATCTTTCAGGATCTTATTTCGGTAATAGTTGGTCTTAATGCATTGATCTTGGGCAGCAATAATGAAACCTTCTGTTTCTGATTTGAGGCCAGGTGTACTCAGCCAATTGTGGGTTTTGTCTCTGTCTACATCCTTCTCTTTTGTTCTTTTTGGGTACTGACCATACGAAGGCTTTTCTTCCCATTTGCTCTTGAGTTGTTCTAAAGCTTGGTGTTTGGCTTTCAGCTTGACCCTTCGGGCATAGGTCGTGGCTGGCTCATTCTCTGCCACTTCAGCTTCTGGTAAACTGAGCTCTCGCCCGTATTTTGCGGCTTGATGGTGTATGGACATTGTTTTCTTGCCGCGGTCATGATCCCTCGCAATTTTGAGGAGGTAATCATCTTTGTTGTTGAGATATGTGTTTAGGCCAATTGTAGTTGTTTTGTAGGTAATTTCTAATTGTACAAGACCCCTTCCACCTGCCTTTCTAGGGATATATAGCCTGTCCACGTCAGCTTTTGGGTGGTGCATTTTTGCCATTGTCAAGAACTTCCTTGTTTTTCTGTCTAACTTCATAAGTGACGACTGGGACGGCAAGAGTGTTGATTGCGTCAATTCTGTTGGCAGCATTAAGTTCGGATTTGAGCACCAGGCGAATTCTACGGTAATACTCCTTCCGAATTTTCTCTTTCATCTTTGCATGTTGGATCCCATCTCCTTCATTCACACCAAGGTATTTGTGGGTGCCTTCCTGCTCGAGGTCTTGTATGGTGGTGCATGCCAACATCGATTTCGATGTTTTCGGTTTTAGCCAGTTTGCCTCGTTTGAATGTAGCTTTGGCGCACTTGTCAAGCCCAAGATCCATTCTTATATCATCACTGAAGCCTTTGACAATTTTAAGTAGGCCTTTCTGATCTTCATCAGACTTGGCATAGGTTTTCAGATCGTCCATGTAAAACAGGTGAGTGATGTTTGCGTTGCTTATTTTGTATCCGTAGTTACTCTCATTCAAGAGAGAGGATAAAGGTGCTAAAGCTATGCAGAAAAGAGGAGGTGAGAGGGAATCTCCTTGAAAGATACCGCTGTTTATTTTTATTTCACGAGAAGATATTGTTCCCTTATTATAATTAAGCGTGACGGTTGTTTTCCATTTGGTCATACTTGCTTTGATGAAATCTTTCATTTTTGGTGATATCTTGTAGATTTCAAGACATTTTAATATCCAGCTGTGGGGAACGGAGTCAAAAGCTTTCTTGTAATCCACCCATATCTTCCAATATAGCTTTGTTGATGAGGAGTTGGTCCTTACAGCCGTAGCTCCCTTTTCTGCAACCTTTTTGTTCGGATGGTAGTAAGTTGTAACTCACAAGATGGCTATAACATCTAGCTGACAAGATTGATGTTAAGATCTTGTACATTGTAGGAAGACAAGTGATGGGCCTGTAGTTTTTGGGGTTTGCCGTGTCCTCAGTTTTTGGAAGGAAGTAAGTGATACCAGTTGTTAGCCAGTTTGGGCATTCCTCTGGGTTTTCGATGCAGATGTTGTAGGCATTAGTCAGATCTTCATGTAAGGCTAATCCAGAAGTTTGCTATTCCATCAATCCAGGAACTTTCCAGTTGCTAGATTTTTTGATAGCAGATGTTGTTTCAGCAATGGATATTTCCAGCCATTCCTGAGTGGGCGTTTGTTGGTTTTCATTCTCTGTTTGTTTTATCCACTCTGCTCTCTCATTGTGACGCTTTTCTTTCTCCCAGATATTAGTTCAGAAGCTCTCAAGAGCTTCTTTCCCGGGTGGCTCGGAGATTTCGATGGTCTTTTTCCCAAGTTCACGATAGAATCTTTTGGTGTTTTCTTTGAACATTTTGTTCTGGGAGTAAAACTTTCGTCTTTTCTCAAAGCGCCTTATTCTCTGGAATTTATAATTAGCTAATAGCTGTTGTTTCAGTTTTTCCGTGACAGGTGGGATGTCGTCGTTGGATTTGAACTTATATTTTCTCATGAGAGCTCTTCTTTTCTTCTCTTTAACACGTCTTCCTTGGAGGATTTCAGCTAGGATTGAGATCTCTCTACGTATTCTTTGAATGTCTTTCTCGATTCGTATTTTCCACATAGGCACTTTTGATCTTACTTTGATGCCTAGGGTGTCACAGACTACTGAGGCAGAAGTGTAGAATAGTTCATTCACTTCGGTAAGAGACAGTTTCTGCCCCTTTTTGGCCTTAATTAGGTTTATGGCCTTATTTGCTGTTTCTAAGACTTCCTTTGCCTGTCTTGTATGTTTGATTTTTCGTATAGGTGGTCGTTCAGTTATGTTTGTCTTTTTCACAATCTCCCACTTCCTCAAAATTTCTTCCATCATTGCAGCTTCATCTCCATCATTGGTGTGTTGAGGGGTCTCCGGCACGTTGGGATCATTTAGTTGTTCTTTATCATTGTGGACAGCTACCTCATCACTCGCCTCGGGGGCATTATCTTCCACAGCTACTGCAGAGGGATTGCCTTCATGAAGGCTATTGTTCTCGGTACAGTCTGTCTTGTCAGTCACTTTGTCCTTGATGGCTTGAATTTCCATGTCTGTCAGTCTTTTCTTGTTCATGATGTCCCGTCTGGTGTTTGCCAGTTTATTAGCATCCATGTTTGGTCTTTTGGTTGGATTTTGAATTCGCCAGATATTGTATGCATCTGTTGTGACTGATGCATTGGGCTTAGCTAGAGCTTTAAAGTATGCTTCCATCACTTCCATATACTCCTTCCTGGTCCATTTACTTCTTGTTTCTCTTTGGCGATTTACAGTTGGTGCATTTTGAGGGCCCCTGTGAGGAATATCCTCGGCGTGGTAATCCTCATCTGCTTGTTGGGCGGAGTTTGTTCCAGTAGCATATTTTTCGACCCCAGCCTGGTTCCCTACTGAGGGACGCGGCCCTTGTTTACCCGCGCGACGACCGATGCGGTATGAAAAATTGTCATTATTACTTGTCATGTTTTAACAATTTATTGTGTTGGTTTTTGTTCAGAGTGACCTTCTCCTAGTTGGGCTGGCTACCAAGCCTAGCGAGCCCCAACTACCCGTTTGTTTTATTATTATTATTATTATTATTATTATTATTATTATTAATATTATTATTGTTATTATTATTAATTAAATTAATTTCCGCATCTAAACTTGTGGAATTGTTAATGAACAGTGTATCGAATTCCCTTTCTTCAATTGCAGTATTATTGTGATTAATTATTTTACCTGATGAACAGTAGAATTTTGGCAGAGTGACTCTCAGCTCTCAGGAGTTTAACATTTCATAGTACACTGTTTCGTTCTGCGATTATTCCGCGGGAGCCATAATCAGGGACGGAGACCGTAAGCGCGCGCCATTTCTAGTATTGGGGCTGTCCCTATGATATGGGACAATTTTTCTATTTTTAAAACAAATTGCGCCATCATCTGCGGCACACGCGCGTACATTCTGCGAGGATTTGCGAATGTAGCGTGGGGAAATGGCTTCCGAAATTCCCGAAATGTTTGACGCTTTTGGCCCACAACTCAATACGTTCATGTCTGTTGGAATTTTACTTCAGTATTTTCGTCGTAAGCTGCTCCAGTTTCCTTGAAGTAAGACAGTGTCGAATTTAGTTATGTCCCGCTTTATATCACTGACTAAGTTGTGTTCCGCTGCTTCTTTGACTTCTTTCACAAGAGCTCCACATTTCTCCCCTCTAAGTTTCACATACGTTGAAGATTAACAGCTTTTCCATAACACAGCAAAAAACTAGTTGGATATATTTGGATATAGCACCGTTGCAGGACTTCAAAGTTTCCCTCCTCTTGCCACACGCTTGCGAGGATTTCGCCAGAGTCTACCGCAACCGAAAAGTAAAAAAAAAAAAAAAAAAAAATAATTGCAAGTTCGAGTTTCGCCTGAATTGTAAGCAACGCTTGATATTTTATCAAGGCCCAATAAGTGGCAATTAAGTTTATGTCTGTAGATGCTGCTCAGTTTCGGTTATGTAAAAATCCAATCAATTGTCTGTTGTCGATGAAGAAGAGCGCCCGCCGATGTGTGTTTTGTGCAGTCAGTAAAACATGGCAAACTGGACTCTCGCACGTTCGTGTGGAAACGTACATCGAACTCAGATAACATCTCTAGTTTTTAAATATGTTTAAGGTTGATAAATGTTTGGGAACATATTAAAAGCTTAGCTGAAAATATGTGAATACAGCAGAAATAAACGGCAAAGTTACGATGACGATTTCTTTAATCATCTCGAACAACGATTTCGATCTGATTTTGTTGGTTGAGCTATCAAAACTCCTTGTCTATTTTATTTTCGCAGTTTAAAATTTTACTGTGTTAAAGAAACACACATGATGTTAGTAGCCTTTTGGCGTTGGTGAAAATTGTTGCAGCATCTCAGCACAAAAGACAACGGAAGAAATCTTTGTCAAGATTGACAATTTAAAACACCGACTCGGACTTAAAAGTGCACGCGCTGCATTATGCAAATGAGCTACTCAAAAACTTTTGCAAACTCGCCAAACAAACAGAAACGATAAGAAACTATCAAAAACAGGTTTTGGTTATGATTAAGCATTGTTTGGGAAACTCTCAAATTAACTCGATACCAGAGTAAAGAGTTTTCTTTCATAACTTTTCTTCACAGAGCAAACGCAAAAGCTTACGCGTTCAACTAGCGCGGGTAGAAATATTCATTCACAGCGCGAAATTGAAGTTTCACCTTTTCCATCAGCTCAGAGCATAAAACGACATATAGAACCCTTGCTCTTATTCCTTCACTTATTCCCTGCCATCGCTGTGAAAAATCTGCAAGAGATTCTCGCAACTCTCACCATTTGATCACGCAACGTGACAACATCCACACAAGAGCCCCCGACATGTGCGTGGATCCGCGCGGATATATGACGTCAGGATGGCGCAATTTGTTCTAAAAATAGAAAAATTGTCCCATATCATAGGTGCGCGCGGATCCCAAGACTTACGGTCTCCGTCCCCGATTATGGCTCCTGATTTAACGAATTGACGCCAGTTTTTCATGCGTCTATCCTGTTATTGATAATGAATTTCGACATTTCATCGTCAAAGTAGCTGTGGATCGGGATCCGCAGACTACTTTGACAATGGTATGACGAAATTCATTATCAATAACAGGACAGACGCATGAAAAACTGACATCAATTTGTTTTTCACGGTAACAAATTGTCAAATTGTCTGTTCTCGCTCGTTGACGCATCGCATAAATTATAAATATTTTGATGTGTCTGTCCGCTTATTAAATTAGCCAATGAGCACGCGAGAATTTCTGCAGTTATCGTAAAATTTATTTTCTTGGTTAATTATTATTTTTTTTCTTATTATACAGTGTCTCTAAATGTATTATTATTATTATCATAATCATTACTATTATTATTATTATTGTTATTAAAATCGTCTCTTCGGAAGTCCGTTTTATATTGCGTAGGTAATTTCTACAATCTTGGGTACATTTGTTGAGTACAGTTTGTTAAAATGTTACTGGAAAAAATTTTAAGGAAAATGACCAATTTTTCAAAGTGCCACTATGATCAAATTCTCCATACCCATTTTTTTGCATTTTCGCACACAATAGATCTTTGCTAGATTTTTTGCCAAATTTCATTCTATTACGAACATTAGAACTCATGTCGTTTGGACCTTTATTTCCGAGAATTTACGTCCGCCATTAATTTTCCTTGTTTTAAGTCTTGGTTGAGAATTTGAGAAAATGACGTCATTTTCTCAAAAATACCACTCGGGTTGAAATTATAATAACAATTAGCACAGCAATTCGCATAAAGAGTAACAAAAACTTTGGCTCATATATTCGTGCAACATTTTACATTAATTGTTATCATAATTTCAACCCGTGCGGTATTTTTGAGAAAATGACGTCATTTTCTCAAATTTTCAACCAAGACTTGGAACAAGGAAAATTAATGGCGGCCGTAAATTCTCGGAAATTAAGGTCCAAAAACCACGAATTTTAATGTTCGTAAAAAATTGAAATTTGGCAAGATATCTAGGAAAGACCTAATGTGCACGAAAATGTAAAGAAATGGATATCGAGAATTTCATCATAGTGGCACTTTAAGTTTACAAGACATGTTTCGACAGAACTTCTTTCATCTTCAGTTGAATGATTACAAAGCAAGTTGAATAATAAGTAGACAAAAATGCTAATTAAGACAAATAGTAACAACAGAACGTGAAAAGGTGTAAATTAAAAGGATAGTTTTAGATTTACATGGTGTAATTGCTGATTGAGGCAAGATAGTTCTTTTTGAATATGGATAGCCTCCTTTATCTTGAGTTGAAAGCTGATAGTGGCGTGACAACGTTCAGAATTCTGAAGATGTTTGAAAATGTGAGAGGCCTTATCAACGGCTAAGTGCTCACGTACGCGTGTGGAAAAATGTCGGGAGGTTTCGCCGACATAACAGGCATTACAGCCCGCACATGTAAACTTATAAACCACACGTGAACGAAGCTCGCCGGGGATAGGGTCTTTCACACCAAAAAGGTCACCTATCTTAAAGGAAGAAAAAACTAATTTGATGTCTAAATCATTACAGTAGCGCTTGATTAAGTGTCGAATCTTTTTCTGAGTGATGATAGAAAAATGGCCTATGTACGGCAGCTTAAAGTAAAACGCGGGCGAGGTGGTAAGGGGGTAGCCCCGGGGACAATGATTGCTATGGGTCCCAGTGATGTAACGGTTAACCACTTTTTCAATTAAATGGGCAGGGAAAAGGTTCTTTTTGAGAATTTCAGTAAGCTTGGTTATGTCCTCGCGTAACCCCAACCAAGTGTTGTTGATCTTGTAGGCCCTGTCAACAAGAGTCCTAATGAGACCTACGAGGTGAAGCTAAAATAATTAGTTAATAACCCAGTAAAGGTTTTCTTACGGTAAACCCTAGTTAGGAAAGAATTAGTGTCACTAATATCAATAGGAACATCTAGAAAGGGTAATTTGCGATTAAGTTCTTTTTCCATAGTAAACTTTATGTTGGGGTGCCTAGAGTTAAAATACCTACGATAAAATAGAATTTTATTTTATCGTAGGTGTGTTGACGACACTTTTTGTTTATTTCAATCGGAGCACGATGCTGTTATATTTTTTGACTGCTGTTATCTAGACCTTTAATGGAAAAATAGTGAAACCACACGCTGAACAATTACGTGCTCAAAATTGATCATTTTTTGAGTTTCTGATCCAAGAAAAACAAATCCTCTTTTTCCTTTATGGTTAATTGTTGTAATCAGGAGCTCCTCTTTTAGACTTGGCTAAATCGATGAATTAAGCTCACAAGTCTGAAAAATGCTTTACGGAGACTTTCTGAGAGGCTGACGTCATTCACATCACCTGACCCCTCATTTACGCTTTCCATATATGTGGTGTTTTTGATTTGTAATTCGTCCTCGTCCGCATTGACATAAAAGTTTCCCGTTGAGTTCAAGCGCGCCTTTTTTCGTAGCTTCGGCACCATTAATTTTGGCAAATTCAGGAGCGAGTTCCTGTTTTGAGTTTAATTACAACGGCGCCTCTAAGTAAATTCCGCAAACTTCGCAGTCACGTCTACCTGTCTTATGTGCAAATGGCAGTTGTGAAGTTTTCTCATAGCGTATGAGAACATTTTGGAGACACTGCCAAAACGGTATTTTGTATGCGAAGTCTTGACAAATGTTTTGAAATGTTAAATTGACGGTGGATTGTTGACACGATCCCAGTTTACTGAGTGTCAGAATTGCTCGGTGATATCATTGTGAGTGCTTGCGTGGTAGCCAGCACCTGCTGCATCAACGTCGTCACAGCGTCATCTCGTTATGTTTACAGGAATATGTCATTGTTACCTAGCAACCTTTTATGACGGAGACGAAAAGCCAGCAGGCTATTAGAATGATGGTTATTTTATTTCTTTCAGGCTATCGACGACTACCAAACAAACTTAAAACCATAAATAAAGTGCACGGATATGGAAGAGAGGACAATTAAAAAAAACTAATACTCTCCTTATGTTTAGCGTCTTGCTTAGAAATCTAAAAGGCCAGCTATTTTTTTTGTTCAGGTCTGAATTTACAATGCACCAGAATGTTTCGAGACGCAGAAACAATGCGACAGTTAAATATGCTACTTTCGTCTCTACACTCAGGAATGAATTAAAACACACCCAGCGCCGATAGCATTGTATCTTGCAATTTACTTCTTACCGCCGTACGTGGACTGAAATGTAGGCAATACACACTTCTATCTTCGCTTGTGTTTCTTTCCTGGCATTTTATTGTATAATATTCCTCCCTAACCAAGCTCTATATTGTCTGTAATACCAAACAAGAAATGAAGTAAATCCATAAACTGATATGACTGATATGCTTTGTTTTTAATCTTTTTGTTTGGTGCTGCAGACCGCGGACACAACTTCCTATTCTAACTCTCTTTGTCTGGCATCCATGTGTTTTTCCATTTACGGTTTATCTGGTTTGTCAGTCTATTTGCAGCACCTCGTGCTTTAATCAGCTATGGATTGCACTTTAAAAGTCTTTTAAAACTATTTCTAAAGTTCTCATTTCTCCAACAGAAGATCAGAGGATTCCAACAGGCGTTCAAACTTTCAACCAAATAAACTGCGTGCATTTTGTGTGCTGCGATCGGTGATGAGGTGAGAAAGCGGACGCACAGTACAACCAATAACGGGATGAAACTAACAAGACAGACCCCTACCACAATGGCCGCAGTACGGGCTCCTTTCATTTCACGCCTCCCGGTGAGTTCTCCTTGCAAGTTGTTTTCTTCCCGAATTTGTCTCCGCTGATTCCAAGCAACTTTGAAAATATAACTGTACGACATCATAATAATCACAATGGGCATGACCAGTAATGATACCACCAAGAAAACAAGGTATGATCTGACGGATGTTGACTGTAAACGGAAGGGCTCGTGATGACGATGGAAGCACGGAGACAACGCCTGTAAAAACTCCTTAAACACTTGCAGCCCCTCTGACTTCAACGCCTGGGGAAAGATCAATACAACAGCAATTCCCCAAAGCCACACTACGACGGAAGCAATCGTTGCTCGGCGATTAGTCACTATCATTTGATACCTCAAGGCGAATTTGATGGCGATGAAGCGTTCCACACTGATTAAAGCGAGATGCAGAATAATTATGGCGTTGAAAGTCAGGCTGACTGTTGAAGCGACGCTGCATATTACGCGCGGCGATGGTGTCTTTCCGACAATTATGTTCGCAATCTTTAAAATGAAAGAAACCGTCATAAAAATGTCCGCCACTGACAAACTCACCAGAATGGCGTTAGAAGCACTCCGCAGGCTTGAAAATTTATAAAACGCTCTGATCACAAGAGAATTGCCAAAAACAGTGGCAACTGTCAAAAGAACGTGGATGGTGATAATAATGGCTTTCAGGTCAGTCGGCTCTTCTTTGCGACCATCATCATCATGATTTGAAGGACCCATTTTACAACAGAAACGTTTTTTTCATAAACTGCTGGGGTTACGGCTTCCAAGTTAAAAAATGTTTGTTGAGGACTCACGGACATAGAAGACAGGGAAGCATTCGTGACTACAGCGCATGTCGAGGATCCGTTAGGTTGCACATTTCTACTGAGAATAAGGTCAGCAGTTCGTAAGCTTGGTTATCGGTAATGAAGTTCTCGTGGATTAGATTTTATAAAGTCTCTTTTTTTAAATGAAGATGAACTATATACTGGAAAAAGCTAAGTTCGAGTGGTTGAACCACATAATTTTCCTTACTTATGCATTCAGGTGACAACTCTTATGTTTAATCAAATGTTTAAATAAACAACGGTTAACAGCTCTTGTTACTGAAACGGGGACCTTTTAATTGCAATAGGTTTGACAAATAAGCCAGCATAAAATTTTAATTTCACTCGTGTGCCATCTGTCACTGTATTGAGAACTCCAGGTCATCTTTAGTGCACCTGCTAATTAGTTGGTTAATGCGTTGTCTTAATAGAGAGTAAAATAGTTCAACCTTGTTGACCTGAAATGGTTTGCTCGTCCGTTATCTTCACAACTAGAATTTTGTGGCCAGTGTTTTATCTTCCGCGTGAACCCATAGTTCACTTGCAAGCGGTATAGACACTACGTACTGAGTCACTTTTATATTCTAGGTATTTTCATCCAAAGCGAATTGAAGTCAATATTAATATAGTTTTAGACTACTGAACATGTTCAAGAAGTAAATCGAAAGGGAAAACAATGCTATTCTCGCGGCAAAATTTATTTTCAATGTGTTAATAGCTTTTTGCTAGCTATTGTGCGTCACGTTAGAATTGGATGTTTACTTCTCAGACTCATTAATAATTCATAAGGTCAACTATCAACCACAAGATGTATACCACATCACGTGCATGTGTTTGGATACCCAATGAAAAACAGTATACCACTCTCCAGTGAGAGTGGTATATACCACTAAAATATGCACAATGACAACTTGCACAAAACAATGAATATTTATTACTCAGAAGTAAGCTTTTACAATGTGTCTCCTTTTGTTTTCAAAGTCACACCCATTCGCGTTGCTTCTTTCATTTCTGCATCCAAAACACGCCGAAATGTCACAAACCTAAGAAAGCGAAAGAAAAAAAGTAGTATTAAAAACAATGCACACAAGTAGTTTACGCGAACCAAATTTTATGCCCCAAAAATGTAACTTACCTTCGGTCGGACATGTCCAAAGGGTTCGATGCAGCACTTCCATTTACATCAGAAAGGTGGCACTTCAGTCCGCAAATAATCGAGTACAACTAACGGGAAGGATAACGTTCCCCAGAAGAATTGTTTACTTCTTGAACGAACTTCGACAGCCAGTAGTTGAGACTGCATGCAGGCATATCTGTAATGGCCGTTTCCAAAGTTTGCACTCTTTCTTCAAAGTCTTTCGTGGTAAAAAGACCGCCGGGTTCCAAAGTACAGGACTTCACTAATCGATGCGGTTTCCATTCCTCGAAAACCTTACACGACCATTTGGCTTTATAAGCTGTTGATTTCGGTACTGCATTATCAACACTTTTCTTCTCATCCTCCACACTTTTCGTCATTTATGATGTGTATTATGACTAAAGACTTCTATTATTTGCATTCGTCATTTTGTAAGCCGGCTGTTTCAATTCCTGACAAAACAAGTCAAAACTAATGGAAATTAATGAAGAAGTTAGCTTATTCCCATATCCAGCTCCAATAAATAAACAAACAAGTATTTTAAATTTTAGTGCAATACTAATCTTGGCTGTGGGACGAAGCCTTAGGTTTTAAGGGTTTAACTTAACCAATACGCGGCTTTTTTTAGTAAAAGTACCTGTAAAATCCTTTCACAAATTTGGGTGTGTGTGTTAATGAGGAAAGACTACCGGATGGGAAAACACAACTGACAAAACAAATATTATTGTCGGTTTTCATGTGACGTAATCATAATTAT